>NC_138299.1:94982500-95187500 GCF_965601325.2 Salmo salar
CCCTGTACAGTAACTCCTCTATATCAACCCCTTTACCACTACTATATATATATACCCTGTACAGTAACTCCTATCTCTATATCAACCCCTTTACCAGTACTATATATACCCTTTCCTCTGTACAGTAACTCCTCTATATCAACCCCTTTCCTCTGTACAGTAACTCCTATCTCTATATCAACCCCTTTCCCACTACCTTTCCTCTGTACAGTAACTCCTATCTCTCTATCAACCCCTTTCCCACTACCTTTCCTCTGTACAGTAACTCCTATCTCTATATCAACCCCTTTCCCACTACCTTTCCTCTGTACAGTAACTCCTATCTCTCTATCAACCCCTTTCCCACTACCTTTCCTCTGTACACTAACTCCTATCGCTCTATCAACCCCTTTCCCACTACCTTTCCTCTGTACAGTAACTCCTATCTCTATATCAACCCCTTTCCCACTACCTTTCCTCTGTACAGTATCTCCTATCTCTATATCAACCCCTTTCCCACTACCTTTCCTCTGTACAGTAACTCCTATCTCTCTATCAACCCCTTTCCCACTACCTTTCCTCTGTACAGTAACTCCTATCGCTCTATCAACCCCTTTCCCACTACCTTTCCTCTGTACAGTAACTCCTATCTCTCTATCAACCCCTTTCCCACTACCTTTCCTCTGTACAGTAACTCCTATCTCTCTATCAACCCCTTTCCCACTACCTTTCCTCTGTACAGTAACTCCTATCTCTCTATCAACCCCTTTCCCACTACCTTTCCTCTGTACAGTATCTCCTATCTCTATATCAACCCCTTTCCCACTACCTTTCCTCTGTACAGTAACTCCTATCTCTCTATCAACCCCTTTCCCACTACCTTTCCTCTGTACAGTAACTCCTATCTCTCTATCAACCCCTTTCCCACTACCTTTCCTCTGTACAGTAACTCCTATCTCTCTATCAACCCCTTTCCCACTACCTTTCCTCTGTACAGTATCTCCTATCTCTATATCAACCCCTTTCCCACTACCTTTCCTCTGTACAGTAACTCCTATCTCTCTATCAACCCCTTTCCCACTACCTTTCCTCTGTACAGTAACTCCTATCTCTCTATCAACCCCTTTCCCACTACCTTTCCTCTGTACAGTATCTCCTATCTCTATATCAACCCCTTTCCCACTACCTTTCCTCTGTACAGTAACTCCTATCTCTCTATCAACCCCTTTCCCACTACCTTTCCTCTGTACAGTAACTCCTATCTCTATATCAACCCCTTTCCCACTACCTTTCCTCTGTACAGTATCTCCTATCTCTCTATCAACCCCTTTCCCACTACCTTTCCTCTGTACAGTAACTCCTATCTCTATATCAACCCCTTTCCCACTACCTTTCCTCTGTACAGTAACTCCTATCTCTATATCAACCCCTTTCCCACTACCTTTCCTCTGTACAGTAACTCCTATCTCTCTATCAACCCCTTTCCCACTACCTTTCCTCTGTACAGTAACTCCTATCTCTATATCAACCCTTTTCCTTCCCTCTCCTCTATACAGTAACTCATATCTCTATACCAATCCCTTTCCTTTCCTCTGTACAGTAACCCCTATATCTCTACCAATCCCTTTTACTTCCCTCTATACAATAACTCCTATCTCTATATCAACCCCTCTCCCTTCCTCTGTACAGTAACTCTTATCTCTCTATCAACCCCTCTCCTTTCCTCTATACAGTAACTCCTATCTCTCCATCAATCCCTTTACTTTCCTCTATACAGTAACTCCTATCTCTCTATCAATCCCTTTAATACTGGAAACACTTATCTCCCTCACCAGCTTTAAGCACCAGCTGTCAGAGCAGCTCACAGATTACTGCACCTGTACATAGCCCATCTATAATTTAGCACAAACAACTACCTCTTCCCCTACTGTATTTATTTATTTATTTATTTATTTATTTTGCTCCTTTGCACCCCATTATTTCTATTTCTACTTTGCACTTTCTTCCACTGCAAATCTACCATTCAAGTGTTTTACTTGCTATATTGTATTTACTTTGCCACCATGGCCTTTTTTGCCTTTACCTCCCTTATCTCACATCATTTGCTCACTTTGTATATAGACTTATTTTTGTACTATATTATTGACTGTATGTTTGTTTTACTCCATGTGTAACTCTGTGTTGTTGTATGTGTCAAACTGCTTGCTTTATCTTGGCCAGGTTGCAATTGTAAATTAGAACTTGTTCTCAACTTGCCTACCTGGTTAAATAAAGGTGAAATAAAAATAAATTAAAATAAAATCTGTACAGTAACTCCTATCTCTTTACCAATCCCTCTCCTTTCATCTGTACAGTAACTCCTATCTCTCTAAAAGACTTGCTGGCATGAAAACAGGCATGAATGACCAGTTTCCGAAGGAAATTGCAGAACGGCGCCAAGTTCTGTGTCCAATTTTCAAGGAAAATAGATTGAAAGGGAAACGAGTAGCTCTCGTTGTCGATAAACTGACTACTCCATGGTTATTCTAAAAATGATAAAAGTTCTCATAGAGGAGGCAAATAATGAAACACACAATTCTAGCCATGTTATGGGTTGTAATAATACTGAACTATACATATAGCTTTTCTATCTATCTTCAAATATAACTAATTGGAACACAAAAGCACTAATTCAACATGGTGGAGATAAAAACACAGAAGGCACAGTATGCGGGTATGTGTGGATGTATTGAGATGGATGGTGTGGTGTGTGTTTATGGTGTTTGGGAAAGTGTGGCGTTAAGTGAGTGAGAAAGGAAATGCATATCCCAGAACCAATGTATATCTGTGAGCAGGGGTTGTGAAAGAGCTTTCAATGTTGTGCAGATGAGGGATATACATTTTATACACTTATTACACACTTATTTATTTATTGTCCTATCATGGTGGAACAGCATTTTAAAATAAATGATACATCTAATTTATTTATTGTCCTGTTATAGGGAACTATATTTTTTTAATAAATTAGACATCTAATTTATTTATTTATGGTCCTATATTGATGGAACAGTCCACAACCATATACCTTAGACACCCACCTGAATGACCCATATACTGAGAAGTCCCTATCTGTTAAAAAAATAAAATAATAATAATATTTTAATTTCTTTTAAATGCATGAAATGAAATGTATGCATTCACTACTGTAAGTCGCTCTGGATAAGAGCGTCTGCTAAATGACTAAAATGTAAAAATGTTATGGGCCTGCTGTAAGTGGCCTGTATGCAGCCAAAATGCGGTCAGAGACCTAGAGCAGGGTTGGTCCTGCAAAGCCAGAGCCCCCGGATGGGAGAGCATCATATACAAGGAAATTCTCAAAGCTGCTAATGAGAACCTTGATGACCTTGTACGTAGCCGGTGGGGATTCCGGTGGGGTGCCCCCACCCAGGCAGTGGCATTGCTGGCAACACTAGCTGCAGTAACCCATTGGGAGGGTGGTCACACTCAGACATTCAGAGAGGGGGCATATTATTGTGGCCCTGGTGGCACAAAATCAAATGTCTGACTGCACGGAGATGCTTGGGAATATGGTCAATACGGAGGACCATGTTGTGGGTGTTTCAGGGGAAAGGGGTATATCTGACCTCCATCACCTAGGACGTAACGATGGTTAATCAAATCTCCCCATTTCTGCCCATTTTTTGCTCAGTTTTGCAGGCCTTCTCATACAGCTGCAACTGTATATGCATTCGCAAATCAAGACCTTTCTTGAGTTGAGCTCTGGGATGGTGCAACTGTTGAGAATCTGAGTCTATGGTTGTGGTGGGGGAAAGGGGTTGAGTGTGTATAAGTGGGTATGAGTGTGAATGAGTGGGTATGAGTGTTATATGTGAGGGACTAAAAGATGTTATGGACAATATAGGATGAATCACAATAATTGTTTGCTAAAATAATAATTGCTTGTCATAATGTAATTTGATAATGGCGAGACAGGTGAGAGGTAAATATCCTTTGCATAAACTGCCTACATTACCACAAATATGAATTGCTAATTATGGAAAATAAGATAAAGAAGATTTTTTAAATATATATATATATATTAATGGCTATATATAATACAAATCGAGGTGAGGGCGATGGAAATGCATTTGGCGGTTGATCTGCTTCTGTTCTGTGGGTGGCTCTGTGTGCTGTTATCGAAGGATGGGTCCCGGTCTCTCCGGGGCCTTGGGATCCGGGGGGTCGGGGGTGGTCTGCCGGGCATTGGGATGACAACCCAATTCAGGATGCGGAGGGGTTTTAGCGGGTGGAATAGTGGGGACCAATTGGAGGTTTACTTCGTAGCAATGCAAATATCATGGTTCAGCTATATAGACACTCAATCATCATGTTACTTTTTAATGGTTCATTTACAAACATGTATTATGATGAATAGAATTGAAACTTGTGTCTCATTATGGTAAGTGGTGAAATAAGTATAGACCGTTATAATTGAAATGGCTTAGCAGATAATAAGAAAAGACGATCAGTATTTAGCTGGCTAAAAGAGGAATATAATATATATTGTTTACAGGAAACTCATTCAACTATTTTAGATGAAGTTTTGTTGAAAAAGGACTCGGGGGGGGGGGGGGTGAAATACATTTCTGTCATGGGCAAGGAAATTCAAAAGGGGTGATGATATTAATTAACATTAATTTTGATCCAAATGTGCAAATTGTTCAAACAGATCCTGAAGGTAGATTGATTATTTTAAATATGTTATTGGACAATAAACATATGGCTTATTAACCTATATGGTCCAAATAATGATGATACAAGCTTCTTTGAAAATATATAACAATTTATCAACTCTACAAGCAACACTAGACTCTATTATTATGGTGGGAGATTTTAATAAGATTTTAAATACAGTTGAAGTCAGAAGTTTACATGCACATTAGCCAAATACATTTAAACTCAGTTTTTCACAATTCCTGAAATTTAATCCTAGTAAGAATTCCTGTTTTAGGTCAGATAGGATCACCACTTCATTTTAAGAATGTGAAATGTCAGAATAATAGTAGACAGAATTATTTATTTCAGCTTTTATTTCTTTCATCACATTCCCAGTGGGTCAGAAGTTTACATACACTCAATTAGTATTTGGTAGCATTGCCTTTAAATTGTTTAACTTGGATCAAACGTTTCCGGTAGCCTTCCACAAATTTCCCACAATAAGTTGGGTGAATTTTGGCCCATTCCTCCTGACAGAGCTGGTGTAACTGAGTCAGGTTTGTATGCCTCCTTGCTCGCACACACTTTTTCCATTCTGCCGACAAATTTTCTATGGGATTGTGGTCATGGCTTTGTGGTGGCCACTCCAATACCATGACTTTGTTGTCCTTAAGCCATTTTGCCACAACTTTGGAAGTATGTTTGGGTTCATTGTCCATTTGGAAGACCCATTTGCGACCAAGCTTTAACTTCCTGACTGATGTCTTGAGATGTTGCTTCAATATATCCACATAATTTTCCTCCTGATGATGCCAACTATTTTGTGAAGTGCACCAGTCCCTCTTGCAGCAAAGCACCCCCACAACATGATGCTGCCACCCCCATGCTTCTCGGTTGGGATGGTGTTCTTCAGCTAGCAAGCCTCCCCAGTTTTCCTCCAAACATAACGATGGTCATTATGGCCAAACAGTTCTATTTTTGTTTCATCAGACCAGAGGACATTTCTCCAAAAAGTACGATCTTTATCCCCATGTGCAGTTGCAAACCATAGTCTGGCTTTTTTATGGCGGTTTTGGAGGAGTGGCTTCTTCCTTGCTGTGCAGCCTTTCAGGTTGTGTCGTTATAGGACTCGTTTTACTGTGGATATAGATACTTTTGTACCGGTTTCCTCCAGCATCTTCACAAGGTCCTTTGCTGTTGTTCTGGGATTGATTTGCACTTTTCGCACCAAAGTACATTCATCTCTAGGAGACAGAACGCGTCTCCTTCCTGAGCGGTATGACGGCTGCGTGGTCCCATGGGGTTTATACTTGCGTACTTTTGTTTGTACAGATGAACGTGGTACCTTCAAGCATTTGGAAATTGCTGCCAAGGATGAACCAGACTTGTGGAGGTCTACAATTTTTTTTCTGAGGTCTTGGCTGATTTCTTTTGATTTACCCATGATGTGAAGCAAAGATGCACTGAGTTTGAAGGCAGGCCTTGAAATACATCCACAGGTACACCTCCAATTGACTCAAATGATGTCAATTAGCCTATCAGAAGCTCCTAAAGCCATGTCATCATTTTCTGGAATTTTCTAAGCTGTTTAAAGACACAGTCAGCTTAGTGTATGTTAACTTCTGACACACTGGAATTGTGATACAGTGAATAATAAGTGAAATAATCTGTCTGTAAACAATTGTTGGAAAAATTACTTGTGTCATGCACAAAGTAGATGTCCTAACCGACTTGCCAAAACTATAGTTTGTTAACAAGTGTGGAGTGGTTGAAGTGTGGAGTGGTTGAAAAACAAGTTTTAATGACTGCAACCTAAGTGTATGTAATCTTCTGACTTCAACTGTACCTCTATGGAACGTAAAGGAAATCACACTACAAACTATCACCCTCAGGCACTTAAGGAAATCATGAATGTCATGGATATATTGGAATTAGTGGATATATGGAGGCTTAAATACCCTGACCTAGTGAGATATACATGGCGGAGGCTTAATCAAGCTAGTCGTCTTGATTACTTTCTTATATCATTCTCTCTGGCACCAAAAGTTTAAAAGGTGTTGATAGGGACCATCATATAACTGGCATATATATATTGTTCTTACAGAATTTCCACGTGGGCGAGGATATTGGAAATTTAATCAAAGCCTACTGGATGATAACTTGTTTTTAACTGTCCAAAAAATGGACAGCTGTGCCATATAAATTGGAAATTAGTTGGGAAGAGATTTCCGATGTACCGATTCCATGGCACGTTGTTTATGAATTGACACACAAAGCAATGCCAGATTCAAAACTTCAAATTTTTCAATTTAAATGATTATACAAAATTCTTGCAACCAATAGAATGTTATATATATGAGGGATACAATCTTCCTGTCACGTTACTCAAAGAAGCAGGAGGGGTGAAGTCAGGCGCAGGAGACCAAGGTCCGTGAAAACACGTTTTTAATAGGTGTCAGTCCAAGACTGCCAACAAAATGCAAGGCAGGGCGAAAAAGGCAACAACAGGTAAACGCCCGAAAACAGAGTAGGGGCGCAGCCCAGGAAAACTCATAAGCCTTAATGAACAACTGGCAGAGGGAACACCTAATCCCCAAACTAATCAATGAAGACAAAAAACAATCCCGCACAATCCCCAAACCTAAACAGAGAGACGAAATAACCCCCCCACTAACGACCTAACACAATACAGGTGCACACATAAAACAGACCTCACCAAAAGAAAATGAAAAGAGGATCGGTGGCAGCTAGTAGGCTGGCGACGACGCCCGAACGAGGAGAGGCGCCACCTTCTGTCGACGTTGTGACACTTCCCAGCTCTGCAGATTTTGCTGTGAGGAGGCAGAGTTATTAAATCATTTATTTTAGTACTGTACATATGTAGCTTGTTTTTGGTCACAGGTCCAGGAATGGCTGAAGAATTGCAACATTTACCTAGAGCTAACACGGCTGATAGCACTGCTGATAGCACTACTGGGTGATTTGAAAAGTCATAGTCAATCGATCAATAATATAATAATTATTTTAGCAAAAAATTGTATCTTTAATTTACAATCTGTAGAAGCTATACCTGAGACATCCGGTCACAACTTGCAGACTTGTTTACGTGCTGTTGTGCGTTTTGTTGCTAACCTTACTTTGCTACCTGACAACTTTATGGTTTTTACTTTTAATTACTGTTTATATTTTTTGTTTTTCCCTCACTCAACTTTTTTTCATTCAACTTTTTCACTCTGGATGTTTTATCTGGACATGGTTCGTCAGGACTTCCAACAGCCGAAGCTAAGTAGTAACATTAACATGATGCCTTCTAATTGCAGTCGCTGTACTCATAATATACAGGAGAACGATCGCCTTACGGCGAGGATAGCTGTGCTGCAAGCCCAGCTTCAGACGCAATCGTTAGGCAAGGGCAATTTCAGTGTAGGAATGGATGAAACAGCGTCTGTGCCACCAGTAAGTACAGATAGTAACGTTAGTATAAATCCCCTCGCACCGTCCCCGCAGCCGGACAACTTTCTCATGGCTTCTGGAGGGAAATGCTGTAGGAATGCTCAACCGGTGTCGCTCATTCAGCCGACAGACACTTTCAACCGTTTCTCCCCATTAAGCAGCGAGTCGGAGTCAGAGGCCGAGCCTTCTCTGGTCTCTACTCCTCCCGTTACGGGTTCTGAGACGCCAAAGCTTCCCACCGTTAGCTCTGACAAATTGAAAACCCTAGTCATTGGCGACTCCATTACCCGCAGTATTAGACTTAAAACTAATCATCCAGCGATCATTCACTGTTTACCATGGGGCAGGGCTACCGACGTTAAGGCTAATCTGAAGATGGTGCTGGCTAAAGCTAAAACTGCCGAGTGTAGAGAGTATAGGTATATTGTTATCCACGTCGGCACCAACAATGTTAGGATGAAACAGTCAGAGGTCACCAAGCGCAACATAGCTTCAGCATGTAAATCAGGTAGAAAGATGTGTCGGCATCGAATAATTGTCTCTGGCCCCCTCCCAGTTAGGGGGGAGTGATGAGCTCTACAGCAGTCTCAAAACTCAATCGCTGGTTGAAAACTGTTTTCTGCCCCTCCCAAAAGATAGAATTCGTAGATAATTGGCCCTCTTTCTGGGACTCAACTACAAACAGGACCAAGCCTGGCCTGCTGAGGAGTGACGGACTCCATCCTAGCTGGAGGGGTGCTCTCATCTTGTCTATGAACATAGAAAGAGCTCTAACTCCCCTAGCTCCACAATGAGATAGGGTGCAGGCCAGGCAGCAGGCTGTTAGCCAGCCTGCCAGCTTAGTGGAGTCTGCCACTAGCACAGTCAGTGTAGTCAGCTCAGCTATCCCCATTGAGACCGTGTCTGTGCCTCGACCTAGGTTGGGCAAAACTAAACATGGTGGTGTTCGCCTTAGCAATCTCACTGGAATAAAGACCTCCTCCATTCCTGCCATTATTGAAAGAGATCGTGATACCTCACATCTCAAAATAGGGCTACTTAATGTTAGATCCCTCACTTCAAAGGCAGTTTTAGTCACTGATCATAATCTTGATGTGATTGGCCTGACTGAAACATGGCTTAAGCCTGATGAATTTACCGTGTTAAATGAGGCCTCACCCCCTGGTTACACTAGTGACCATATCCCCCGTGCATCCCGCAAAGGCGGAGGTTTTGCTAACATTTACGATAGCAAATTTCAATTTACAAAAAAAAAACGACGTTTTCGTATTTTGAGCTTCTAGTCATGAAATTTATGCAGCCTACTGAATCACTTTTTATAGCTACTGTTTACAGGCCTCCTGGGCCATATACAGTGTTCTTCACTGAGTTCCCTAAATTTCTATCGGACATTGTAGTCACAGCAGATAATATTCAAATTCTTGGTGACTTTAATATTCACGTGGAAAAGTCCACAGACCCACTCCAAAAGTCTTTCGGAGCCATCATCGACTCAGTGGGTTTTGTCCAACATGTCTCTGGACCTACTCACTGCCATAGTCATACTCTGGACCTAGTTTTGTCCTGTGGAATAAATGTTGTGGATCTTAATGTTTTTCCTCATAATCCTGGACTATCGGACCACCATTTTATTACGTTTGCAATCGCAACAAATAATCTGCTCAGACCCCAACCAAGGAGAATCAAAAGTCGTGCTATAAATTCTCAGACAACCCAAAGATTCCCTAGATGCAGTTGCACCCCTAAAAACTAAAAACATTTGTCATAAGAAACTAGCTCCCTGGTATACATAAAATATACAAGCTCTGAAGCAAGCTTCCAGAAAATTGGAACGGAAATGGCGCCACACCAAAGTGGAAGTCTTCTGACTAGCTTGAAAGACAGTACCGTGCAGTATCGAAGAGCCCTCACTGCTGCTCGATTATCCTATATTTCCAACTTAATTGAGGAAAATAAGAACAATCTGAAATGTATTCTTGATACTGTCGCAAAGCTAACTAAAAAGCAGCATTCCCCAAGAGAGGATGGCTTTCACTTCAGCAGTGATAAATTCATGAACTTCTTTGAGGAAAAGATCATGATCATTAGAAAGCAAATTACAGACTCCTATTTAAATCTGTGTATTCCTCCAAAGCTCAGGTGTCCTGAGTCTGCACAACTCTGCCAGGACCATGGATCAAGGGAGACACTCAAGTGTTTTAGTACTATATCTATTGACACAATGATGAAAATAATCATGGCCTCTAAACCTTCAAGCTGCATACTGGACCCTATTCCAACTAAGCTACTGAAAGAGCTGCTTCCTGTGCTTGGCCTTCCTATGTTGAACATAATAAATGGCTCTCTATCCACCGGATGTGTACCAAACTCACTAAAAGTGGCAACAAAAAAAAAACTATCGGCCTATATCGAATCTTCCATTCCTCTCAATTTTTTTTTTAAAGCTGTTGTGCAGCAACTCACTGCCTTCCTGAAGACAAACAATGTATATGAAATGCTTCAGTCTGGTTTTAGACCCCATCATAGCACTGAGACTGCACTTGTGAAGGTGGTAAATGACCTTTTAATGGCGTCAGACCGAGGCTCTGCATCTGTCCTCGTGCTCCTAGACCTTAGTGCTGCTTTTGATACCATCAATCACCACATTCTTTTGGAGAGATTGGAAACCCAAATTGGTCTACACGGACAAGTTCTGGCCTGGTTTAGATCTTATCTGTCGGAAAGATATCAGTTTGTCTCTGTGAATGGTTTGTCCTCTGACAAATCAACTGTAAATTTCGGTGTTCCTCAAGGTTCCGTTTTAGGACCACTATTGTTTTCACTATATATTTTACCTCTTGGATGTCATTTGAAAACATGATGTTAACTTTCACTGCTATGCGGATGACACACAGCTGTACATTTCAATGAAACATGGTGAAGCCCCAAAATTGCCCTCGCTCGAAGCCTGTGTTTCAGACATAAGGAAGTGGATGGCTGCAAACGTTCTACTTTTAAACTCGGACAAACAGAGATGCTTGTTCTAGGTCCCAAGAAACAAAGAGATCTTCTGTTGAATCTGAGAATTAATCTTGATGGTTGTACAGTCGTCTCAAATAAAACTGTGAAGGACCTTGGCGTTTCTCTGGACCCTGATCTCTCTTTTGACGAACATATCAAGACTGTTTCAAGGACAGCTTTTTCCATCTACGTAACATTGCAAAAATCAGAAACTTTCTGTCCAAAAATGATGCAGAAAAATGTATCCATGCTTTTGTCACTTCTAGGTTAGACTACTGCACTGCTCTACTTTTCGGCTACCCGGATAAAGCACTAAATAAACATCAGTTAGTGCTAAACACGGCTGCTAGAATCTTGACTAAAAGCAAAACATTTGCTCATATTACTCCAGTGCTAGCTTCTCGACACTGGCTTCCTGTTAAGGCAAGGGCTGATTTCAAGGTTTTACTGCTAACCTACAAAGCATTACATGGGCTTGCTCCTACCTATCTTTCCGATTTGGCCCTGCCGTACATACCTACATGTACGCTACGGTCACAAGACGCAGGCCTCCTTACTGTCCCTAGAATTTGGGCTATACTCGGGCTTGTCTCAGGATGGTAAGTTGGTGTTTGAAGATATACCTCTAGTGGTGTGGGGGCTGTGCTTTGGCAAAGTGGGTAGGGTTAAATCCTGCCTGTTTGGCCCTGTCCGGGGATATCGTCGGACGGGGCCACAGGGTCTCCCAACCCCTCCTTTCTCAGACTCCAGTATTTATGCGGCAATAGTTTATGTGTCGGGGGGCTAGGGTCAGTCTGTTATATCTGGAGTATTTCTACTGTCTTATCCGGTGTCCTGTGTGAATTTAAGAATGCTCTCTCTAATTCTCTCTGTCTTTTTCTCTCTCTTTCCTTGTCTTTCTTTCTCTCTCTCGGAGGACCTGAGCCCTAGGACCATGCCTCAGGACTACCTGGCCTGATGGCTCCTTGCTGTCCCCAGTCCACCTGGTTTTGCTGCTGCTCCAGTTTCAACTGTTCTGCCTGCAGCTGTTCACCGGACGTGCTACCTGTCCCAGACCAGCTGTTTTCAACTCTCTAGAGACAGCAGGAGCGGTAGAGTTACTCTAAAGGATTGGCTATGAAAAGCCAACTGACATTTACTCCTGAGGTGCTGACCTGTTGCACCCTCTACAACCACTGTGATTGTTATTATCTGACCCTGCTGGTCATCTATGAACATTTGAACATCTTGGCCATGTTCTGTTATAATCTCCACCTGGCACAGCTAGAAGAGGACTGGCCACCCCTCATAGCCTGATTCCTCTCTAGGTTTCTTCCTGGGTTCCGGCCTTTCTAGGGAGTTTTTCCTACCCACCGTGCTTCTACACCTGCATTGCTTGCTGTTTGGGGTTTTTGTCTGGGTTTCTGTACAGCACTTTGTGACATCAGCTGATGTAAGAAGGGCTTTATAAATACATTTGAATGATAAACTCAAGGTAGAAGCCTAAGTGTTATTGTTGAATAGTTTACGCCAATTGGGGGAGAGGAGGTAGGGTTTGCGGGGAATAATAAAGGTATATTAAAAAAAAAGTGTATGTATGTACACTTCCATTCAAAGGTTTGGCGTCACTTAGAAATGTCCTTGTTTATGAAAGAAAAGCACATTTTTGGTCCATTAAAATGACATCAAATTTATCAGAAATACAGTGTAGACATAGTTAATGTTGTAAATGGCTATTGTAGCTAGAAACTGCAGATATTTTTATGGAATATCTACATAGACGTGCAGAGGCCCATTATCAGCAATGATCACCCCTGTGTTCCAATGGCAGGCTGTGTTAGCTAATCCAAGTTTATCATTTTAAAAGGCTAATTGATCTGGCAGCTTCATTAAATAGTACCCACAAAACACCAGTCTCAACGTCAACAGTGAAGAGGCAACTCCAGGATGCTGGCCTTCTCGGCAGAGTTGCAAAGAAAAATACATATCTTAAACTAGCCAATAAAAAGAAAAGCTTAAGATGGGCAAAAGAACAGACACTGGACAGAGGAACTCTGCCTAGAAGGCCAGAATCCCGGAGTCACCTCTTCACTGTTGACGTTGAGACTGGTGTTTTGTGGGTACTATTTAATGAAGCTGCCAGTTGAGGACTTGTGAGGTGTCTGTTTCTCAAACAGTAGTGTATGTATGCATGTATGTATATTGTTACGGTTGTGGTAAGGAGAAGCGGACCAAAGTGCAGCGTGTGTGTCATTCCACATTTTATTTACACTGTGAAACTATGCAATACATAAACTAAAGAACAAAACAACAAACCGTGACGCAGAGGTGAAACATACACTACTCAAAAACAATCTCCCACAAACCCAGGTGGGAAAAAAAACCTACATAAGTATGATCTCCAATTAGAGACAACGAGGACCAGCTGCCTCTAATTGGAGATCATCCCAAACAAAACCCAACATAGAAATACAAAAATAGAACCTGACAACATAGAAAACTAAACTAGAAAAAAAAAATGTCACGCCCTGACCTACTCTACCATAGAAAATAACATCTTTCTATGGTCAGGACGTGACATATATATATATTTACCCCAAAAATATATGGTGGATTGGAAATGATGCATACAATTACATTGGTGGAAGCAACAATCTATCTGCAATATTAAAGCTTATCTTCCCCCTACATTTATTTTAAAACTCCTCTCTCTATCAATCCCTTTCCTTTCCTCGATACAGTAACACCTATCTCTCTATCAATCCCTTTCCTTTCCTCGATACAGTAACACCTATCTCTCTATCAATCCCTTTCCTTTCCTCGATACAGTAACACCTATCTCTCTATCAATCCCTCTCCTTTCCTCGATACAGTAACACCTATCTCTCTATCAATCCCTTTCCTTTCCTCGATACAGTAACACCTATCTCTCGATCAATCCTCGATACAGTAACACCTATCTCTATCAATCCCTCTCCTTTCCTCTATACAGTAACACCTATCTCTCTATCAATCCCTCTCCTTTCCTCTATACAGTAACTCCTATCTCTCTACCAATCCTCTATACAGTAACACCTATCTCTATATCGATCCCTCTCCTTTCCTCTATACAATAACTCCTATCTCTCCATCAATCCCTTTCCTCTATTCAGCAACTCATATCTCTCTACCAATCCCTTTCCTCTATACAGCAACTCATATCTCGCTACCAATCCCTTTCCTCTATACAGCAACTCATATCTCTCTACCAATCCCTTTCCTCTATACAGCAACTCATATCTCTCTACCAATCCCTTTCCTCTATACAGCAACTCATATCTCTCTACCAATCCCTTTCCTCTATACAGTAACTCCTATCTCTCTACCAATCCTTTTCCTCTATACAGTAACTCATATCTCTCTACCAATCCCTTTCCTCTATACAGTAACTCCTATCTCTCTACCAATCCTTTTCCTCTATACAGTAACTCATATCTCTCTACCAATCCCTTTCCTCTATACAGTAACTCATATCTCTCTACCAATCCCTTTCCTCTATACAGTAACTCATATCTCTCTACCAATCCTTTTCCTCTATACAGTAACTCATATCTCTCTACCAATCCCTTTCCTCTATACAGTAACTCATATCTCTCTACCAATCCCTTTCCTCTATACAGTAACTCCTGTCTCTATATCAATCCTCTCTACTTCACTGTTTATATTAAAAGCCTGTCTTTCTGTGAACACACAGCCATAAAGCCTCCCTCTGTGGCTATGATTCCATCTACCTCTTTCTCTCTTTCTTCACTTCTTGATTTGAATGCAGAGCCATGACTTTCTTTGTATCCCAAATGGAAACCTACACCTTACCCTAGTGGCCCTGGTCAAAAGTAGTGTACTATGTAGGAAAACGGGTGCCATTTGGGCCTCAGTCTCACATTCTCTGCTGCAGGGTGTCTAAGTTCAAGGCCTCTTCTTCTTTATTTCTCTCTGAAGAAAATAAGAAATCTCCTTGTTCCTGACTGGAGCCCACAGCTGTCCAACCTCTATCCCTAACCAGTACAGTATCAAATGAATCTATGGAGAGAGGGAGGGCAGAGCCCACAGCTGTCCAACCTCTATCCCCAACCAGTACAGTATCAAACGAATGTATGGAGAGAGGGAGGGAGGGCAGAGCCCACATCAAGGTCTTAGCAGAGGCCTCTCCTCCCACACTAATGAATCACACACACACACAGAACATGGGCATCTGCTGCTAGGTTACACTGATAATCACATGTACCGCAGGAAGATAAACAGATAAACAGAGAAAAGAGAAATACAGCTAACCTCCCACAGAGCTGATAGATACAGCTAACCTCCCACAGAGCTGATAGATACAGCTAATCTCCCACAGAGCTGATAGATACAGCTAACCTCCCACAGAGCTGAGAGATACAGCTAACCTCCCACAGAGCTGATAGATACAGCTAAACTCCCACAGAGCTGAGAGATACAGCTAACCTCCCACAGAGCTGATAGATACAGCTAATCTCCCACAGAGCTGAGAGATACAGCTAAGCTCCCACAGAGCTGATAGATACAGCTAACCTCCCACAGAGCTGAGCGATACAGCTAATCTCCCACAGAGCTGAGCGATACAGCTTAGCTCCCACAGAGCTGATAGATACAGCTAACCTCCCACAGAGCTGATAGATACAGCTAATCTCCCACAGAGCTGATAGATACAGCTAACCTCCCACAGAGCTGATAGATACAGCTAACCTCCCACAGAGTTCATAGATACAGCTAACCTCCCACAGAGCTGATAGATACAGCTAACCTCCCACAGAGCTGATAGATAAAGCTAACCTCCGAAAGAGCTGATAGATACAGCTACTCTCCCACAGAGCTAATAGATACAGCTAACCTCCCACAGAGCTGATAGATACAGCTAACCTCCCACAGAGCTGATAGATACAGCTAACCTCCCACAGAGCTGAGAGATACAGCTAATCTCCCACAGAGCTGAGAGATACAGCTAACCTCCCACAGAGCTGATAGATACAGCTAATCTACCACAGAGCTGATAGATACAGCTAACCTCCCACAGAGCTGAGATATACAGCTAACCTCCCACAGAGCTGATAGATACAGCTAACCTCCCACAGAGCTGAGAGATACAGCTAACCTCCCACAGAGCTGATAGATACAGCTAATCTCCCACAGAGCTGAGAGATACAGCTAATCTCCCACAGAGCTGATAGATACAGCTAACCTCCCACAGAGCTGAGCGATACAGCTAACCTCCCACAGAGCTGAGCGATACAGCTTAGCTCCCACAGAGCTGATAGATACAGCTAACCTCCCACAGAGCTGATAGATACAGCTAACCTCCCACAGAGCTGATAGATACAGCTAACCTCCCACAGAGCTGATAGATACAGCTAACCTCCCACAGAGCTGATAGATACAGCTAACCTCCCACAGAGCTGATAGATACAGCTAACCTCCCACAGAGCTGATAGATACAGCTAACCTCCCACAGAGCTGAGAGATACAGCTAATCTCCCACAGAGCTGAGAGATACAGCTAACCTCCCACAGAGCTGATAGATACAGCTAACCTCCCACAGAGCTGATAGATACAGCTGAGCTGATAGATACAGCTAACCTCCCACAGAGCTGATAGATACAGCTGAGCTGATAGATACAGCTAACCTCCCACAGAGCTGATAGATACAGCTAACCTCCCACAGAGTTGATAGATACAGCTAACCTCCCACAGAGCTGATAGATACAGCTAACCTCCCACAGAGCTGATAGATACAGCTAACCTCCCACAGAGCTGATAGATACAGCTAAACTCCCACATAGCTGATAGATACAGCTAACCTCCCACAGAGCTGATAGATACAGCTAACCTCCCACAGAGCTGATAGATACAGCTAACCTCCCACAGAGCTGATAGATACAGCTAACCTCCCACAGAACTGAGAGATACAGCTAATCTCCCACAGAGCTGAGAGATACAGCTAACCTCCCACAGAGCTGATAGATACAGCAATACTCCCACAGAGCTGATACATACAGCTGAGCTGATAGTTACAGCTAACCTCCCACAGAGCTGATAGATACAGCTAACCTCCCACAGAGTTGAGAGATACAGCTAACCTCCCACAGAGCTGATAGATACAGCTAACCTCCCACAGAGCTGATAGATACATCTAACCTCCCACAGAGCTGATAGATACAGCTAACCTCCCACAGAGTTGAGAGATACAGCTAATCTCCCACAGAGCTGATAGATACAGCTAACCTCCCACAGAGCTGAGAGATGCAGCTAACCTCCCACAGAGCTGATAGATACAGCTAACCTCCCACAGAGTTGAGAGATACAGCTAACCTCCCACAGAGCTGATAGATACAGCTAACCTCCCACAGAGCTGATAGATACAGCTAACCTCCCACAGAGCTGATAGATACAGCTAACCTCCCACAGAGTTGAGAGATACAGCTAACCTCCCAGAGAGCTGATAGATACAGCTAACCTCCCACAGAGCTGATAGATACAGCTACCTCCCACAGAGCTGATAGATACAGCTGAGCTGATAGATACAGCTAACCTCCCACAGAGCTGATAGATACAGCTAACCTCCCACAGAGTTGAGAGATACAGCTAACCTCCCAGAGAGCTGATAGATACAGCTAACCTCCCACAGAGCTGATAGATACAGCTAACCTCCCACAGAGCTGATAGATACAGCTATTCTCCCACAGAACTGATAGATACAGCTAACCTCCCACAGAGCTGAGAGATACAGCTAACCTCCCACAGAGCTGATAGATACAGCTGAGCTGATAAATACAGCTAACCTCCCACAGAGCTGATAGATACAGCTAACCTCCCACAGAGCTGATAGATACAGCTAACCTCCCACAGAGTTGAGAGATACAGCTAACCTCCCAGAGAGCTGATAGATACAGCTAACCTCCCACAGAGCTGATAGATACAGCTAACCTCCCACAGAGCTGATAGATACAGCTAACCTCCCACAGAGTTGAGAGATACAGCTAACCTCCCAGAGAGCTGATAGATACAGCTAACCTCCCACAGCGCTGATAGATACAGCTAACCTCCCACAGAGTTGATAGATACAGCTAACCTCCCACAGAGTTGATAGATACAGCTAACTTCCCACAGAGCTGATAGATACAGCTAACCTCCCACAGAGCTGATAGATACAGCTAACCTCCCACAGAGCTGATAGATACAGCTAACCTCCCACAGAGCTGATAGATACAGCTAACCTCCCACAGAGCTGAGAGATACAGCTAACCTCCCACAGAGCTGATAGATACAGCTAACCTCCCACAGAATTGATAGATACAGCTAACCTCCCACAGAGCTGATAGATACAGCTAACCTCCCACAGAGCTGAAGGATACAGCTAACCTCCCACAGAGCTGATAGATACAGCTAACCTCCCACAGAGCTGATAGATACAGCTAACCTCCCACAGAGCTGATAGATACAGCTAACCTCCCACAGAGCTGATAGATACAGCTAACCTCCCACAGAGCTGAGAGATACAGCTAACCTCCCACAGAGCTGATAGATACAGCTAATCTCCCACAGAGCTGATAGATACAGCTAACCTCCCACAGAGCTGAGCGATACAGCTAACCTCCCACAGAGCTGAGCGATACAGCTTAGCTCCCACAGAGCTGATAGATACAGCTAACCTCCCACAGAGCTGATAGATACAGCTAACCTCCCACAGAGCTGATAGATACAGCTAACCTCCCACAGAGCTGATAGATACAGCTAACCTCCCACAGAGCTGATAGATACAGCTAACCTCCCACAGAGCTGATAGATACAGCTAACCTCCCACAGAGCTGATAGATACAGCTAACCTCCCACAGAGCTGAGAGATACAGCTAATCTCCCACAGAGCTGAGAGATACAGCTAACCTCCCACAGAGCTGATAGATACAGCTAACCTCCCACAGAGCTGATAGATACAGCTGAGCTGATAGATACAGCTAACCTCCCACAGAGCTGATAGATACAGCTGAGCTGATAGATACAGCTAACCTCCCACAGAGCTGATAGATACAGCTAACCTCCCACAGAGTTGATAGATACAGCTAACCTCCCACAGAGCTGATAGATACAGCTAACCTCCCACAGAGCTGATAGATACAGCTAACCTCCCACAGAGCTGATAGATACAGCTAAACTCCCACATAGCTGATAGATACAGCTAACCTCCCACAGAGCTGATAGATACAGCTAACCTCCCACAGAGCTGATAGATACAGCTAACCTCCCACAGAGCTGATAGATACAGCTAACCTCCCACAGAACTGAGAGATACAGCTAATCTCCCACAGAGCTGAGAGATACAGCTAACCTCCCACAGAGCTGATAGATACAGCAATACTCCCACAGAGCTGATACATACAGCTGAGCTGATAGTTACAGCTAACCTCCCACAGAGCTGATAGATACAGCTAACCTCCCACAGAGTTGAGAGATACAGCTAACCTCCCACAGAGCTGATAGATACAGCTAACCTCCCACAGAGCTGATAGATACATCTAACCTCCCACAGAGCTGATAGATACAGCTAACCTCCCACAGAGTTGAGAGATACAGCTAATCTCCCACAGAGCTGATAGATACAGCTAACCTCCCACAGAGCTGAGAGATGCAGCTAACCTCCCACAGAGCTGATAGATACAGCTAACCTCCCACAGAGTTGAGAGATACAGCTAACCTCCCACAGAGCTGATAGATACAGCTAACCTCCCACAGAGCTGATAGATACAGCTAACCTCCCACAGAGCTGATAGATACAGCTAACCTCCCACAGAGTTGAGAGATACAGCTAACCTCCCAGAGAGCTGATAGATACAGCTAACCTCCCACAGAGCTGATAGATACAGCTACCTCCCACAGAGCTGATAGATACAGCTGAGCTGATAGATACAGCTAACCTCCCACAGAGCTGATAGATACAGCTAACCTCCCACAGAGTTGAGAGATACAGCTAACCTCCCAGAGAGCTGATAGATACAGCTAACCTCCCACAGAGCTGATAGATACAGCTAACCTCCCACAGAGCTGATAGATACAGCTATTCTCCCACAGAACTGATAGATACAGCTAACCTCCCACAGAGCTGAGAGATACAGCTAACCTCCCACAGAGCTGATAGATACAGCTGAGCTGATAAATACAGCTAACCTCCCACAGAGCTGATAGATACAGCTAACCTCCCACAGAGCTGATAGATACAGCTAACCTCCCACAGAGTTGAGAGATACAGCTAACCTCCCAGAGAGCTGATAGATACAGCTAACCTCCCACAGAGCTGATAGATACAGCTAACCTCCCACAGAGCTGATAGATACAGCTAACCTCCCACAGAGTTGAGAGATACAGCTAACCTCCCAGAGAGCTGATAGATACAGCTAACCTCCCACAGCGCTGATAGATACAGCTAACCTCCCACAGAGTTGATAGATACAGCTAACCTCCCACAGAGTTGATAGATACAGCTAACTTCCCACAGAGCTGATAGATACAGCTAACCTCCCACAGAGCTGATAGATACAGCTAACCTCCCACAGAGCTGATAGATACAGCTAACCTCCCACAGAGCTGATAGATACAGCTAACCTCCCACAGAGCTGAGAGATACAGCTAACCTCCCACAGAGCTGATAGATACAGCTAACCTCCCACAGAATTGATAGATACAGCTAACCTCCCACAGAGCTGATAGATACAGCTAACCTCCCACAGAGCTGAAGGATACAGCTAACCTCCCACAGAGCTGATAGATACAGCTAACCTCCCACAGAGCTGATAGATACAGCTAACCTCCCACAGAGCTGATAGATACAGCTAACCTCCCACAGAGCTGATAGATACAGCTAACCTCCCACAGAGCTGAGAGATACAGCTAACCTCCCACAGAGCTGATAGATACAGCTAATCTCCCACAGAGCTGATAGATACAGCTAACCTCCCACAGAGCTGAGAGATACAGCTAACCTCCCACAGAGCTAAGAGATACAGCTAACCTCCCACAGAGCTGAGAGATACAGCTACACTCCCACAGAGCTGATAGATACAGCTGACCTCCCACAGAGCTGAGAGATACAGCTAATCTCCCACAGAGCTGATAGATACAGCTAACCTCCCACAGAGCTGATAGATACAGCTAACCTCCCACAGAGCTGATAGATACAGCTAACCTCCCACAGAGTTGATAGATACAGCTAACCTCCCACAGAGCTGATAGATACAGCTAACCTCCCACAGAGCTGATAGATACAGCTAACCTCCCACAGAGCTGAGAGATACAGCACACTCCCACAGAGCTGAGACAGAGATGGGGGAGATGTATCTGAACTCTGAGACAGACCATGGTTAATATGTGTAGGTGTAACAGATTGAGATCGTACTGGACAAACTCAGCCAGTTGGCCCCTAGAATCAGATATTTTCACTGGTCCACTGCTCAGTATGTTTTCAAGCCGACGGTCACGTGTGTTGGCCAGCAGAGGGTCACTAGTTTAAGCCATGTTACCGACAGGGAGTGGAGGAAGCAATACAGGTTGCAGCACAGTGGCACCAATTACAAAGGCCTAGCTCTTTAATGGAACTGTAGGAAAAAGAACCGTAGAGGGAGAAAGACAGAGTGAGCTAGTAAGGGAGAGAAATCTGTAATGGAAATATTCTGTGTGTATTGTGTTAAGACCTTGGTATATCTTCTCCTCTCCTCAGTTCTCTATCCAGGCTTTACAGTGGATGTCCTCAGCTCTGCACCAGAGTAACTTAGCTGTCCTCAGCTCTGCACCAGAATAACTTAGCTGTCCTCAGCTCTGCACCAGAATAACTTAGCAGTCCTCAGCTCTCCACCAGAGTAACTTAGCAGTCCTCAGCTCTGCACCAGAGTAACTTAGCTGTCCTCAGCTCTGCACCAGAGTAACTTAGCTGTCCTCAGCTCTGCACCAGAGTAACTTAGCTGTCCTCAGCTCTGCACCAGAGTAACTTAGCTGTCCTCAGCTCTGCACCAGAGTAACTTAGCAGTCCTCAGCTCTGCACCAGAGTAACTTAGCAG
Source organism: Salmo salar (assembly GCF_965601325.2). NCBI lineage: Eukaryota > Metazoa > Chordata > Actinopteri > Salmoniformes > Salmonidae > Salmo > Salmo salar. Next base: position 95,004,706 of record NC_138299.1, read on the forward strand.
TCCTCAGCTCTGCACCAGAGTAACTTAGCTGTCCTCAGCTCTGCACCAGAGTAACTTAGCTGTCCTCAGCTCTGCACCAGAGTAACTTAGCAGTCCTCAGCTCTGCACCAGAGTAACTTAGCAGTCCTCAGCTCTGCACCAGAGTAACTAAGCAGTTCTCAACTCTGTACCAAAGTAACTTAGCTGTCCTCAGCTCTGCACCAGAGTAACTTAGCAGTCCTCAGCTCTGCACCAGAGTAACTTAGCTGTCCTCAGCTCTGCACCAGAGTAACTTAGCTGTCCTCAGCTCTGCACCAGAGTAACTTAGCTGTCCTCAGCTCTGCACCAGAGTAACTTAGCTGTCCTCAGCTCTGCACCAGAGTAACTTAGCAGTCCTCAGCTCTGCACCAGAGTAACTTAGCTGTCCTCAGCTCTGCACCAGAGTAACTTAGCTGTCCTCAGCTCTGCACCAGAGTAACTTAGCAGTCCTCAGCTCTGCACCAGAGTAACTTAGCTGTCCTCAGCTCTGCACCAGAGTAACTTAGCTGTCCTCAGCTCTGCACCAGAGTAACTTAGCAGTCCTCAGCTCTGCACCAGAGTAACTTAGCTGTCCTCAGCTCTGCACCAGAGTAACTTAGCAGTCCTCAGCTCTGCACCAGAGTAACTTAGCTGTCCTCAGCTCTGCACCAGAGTAACTTAGCAGTCCTCAGCTCTGCACCAGAGTAACTTAGCTGTCCTCAGCTCTGCACCAGAGTAACTTAGCAGTCCTCAGCTCTGCACCAGAGTAACTTAGCTGTCCTCAGCTCTGCACCAGAGTAACTTAGCTGTCCTCAGCTCTGCACCAGAGTAACTTTGATGCATGCATGTTTGTAGTCCTATAGACGAAGGTGGTCCGGACTTCAAACCTCCCTGATTTCAGCTGGGTTGGTCTTAATCAATTACGTCTAGTAGTTTAAACGCATGTCTTGTAGAGCTGGGCGATATCAACCAAATTACATATTGCGATAAATTGTCTAAATTGATGCAATAATGATCAATAGAACCATAAGTTAATCCTATAAATGTGCACCACAGTTTAAAATGATCCTTTAAACTATTAAACTACTACTATTCTGATGGTTGAAGCCATCAATTGTCCCATTAACATTTTCTCATATTAGCAAACATTTCATTTCAAACTTCACATTTGTCTGGTATAGGCTACTTATCCAAGTGAACGATATGAACAAACTTCACATTTGTCTGGTATAGGCTACTTATCCAAGTGAACGATATGAACAAACTTCACATTTGTCTGGTATAGGCTACTTATCCAAGTGAACGATATGAACAAACTTCACATTTGTCTGGTATAGGCTACTTATCCAAGTGAACGATATGAACAAACTTCACATTTGTCTGGTATAGGCTTCTTATCCAAGTGAACGATATGAACAAACTTGCTGCGATAAGTGATTGGTATGGTCATTGTTGATCATTTTAGGTTCATCGTCACAGCTCTAATGTCTGGTATGTCGTCTAAGCAGTTTTATGTCCATATTGTATCTACTAAATGTCAAATAGGTCTTCTTACTATTCTGTGCCAACAATGTCAACCTCTTGAATAAAACTCAAACATGAACGGAATAAAACATTTCAGGACAGAAAATACGCATACTGTTGTGGGAGTTTGTTGGTGAAGTTCAACACATCTATCACGTGGTTAGAGACAACGCCCACAAAGGTCACAGACATTTTTCAGAGTTAGCAACACTTCGATATTCTAGAGCAGGAAGAATGGATGGAACTTGTCGGTGTCTGCTGAGTTGAAGGATGACTCAGAGAGAAGAGGAGACGAGGGTGGAACTTTAACTCTGAGGCTGTGTCCCAAATGGCACTATTTCCTATATAGTGCACTACCTTTGACCAGAGCCCTATTGCCTGTAGTGCACTGCTTTTGAACAGAGCCCTATTGCTTGTAGTGCACTGCTTTTGAACAGAGCCCTAAGCGGGCCCCGGTCAAAGGTAGTGGACTATAATGAGAATAGAATGCCATTTGGGACGTTACCTCTGAATGTATAAGGTTGTGTAACACCAGTGTGTAAACCAGGGAAGAATAAAACAGAGGGGCTTTGTCGCCATCTTGTGTTGAAGAATGGTTATGTATTCAATACAAACTACAAAATATATATATATATATAGAGATATATGTATTTTAGTACTGCAAATTGTTATTTCCATCAAAGTCTGTGCTGATAAATATGCCACAGTAGCCTTCAATGTATCTTTTAAAAGGGACTGAATACATACAGTACATGTAGCCACTTGGGACTTGGTGCTTAGAGCTGTGTTCTAGGTCTACTGTGTCATGACCTGGTGCTTAGAGCTGTGTTCTAGGCCTACTGTGTCATGACCTGGTGCTTAGAGCTGTGTTCTAGGTCTACTGTGTCATGACCTGGTGCTTAGAGCTGTGTTCTAGGCCTACTGTGTCATGACCTGGTGCTTAGAGCTGTGTTCTAGGTCTACTGTGTCATGACCTGGTGCTTAGAGCTGTGTTCTAGGTCTACTGTGTCATGACCTGGTGCTTAGAGCTGTGTTCTAGGTCTACTGTGTCATGACCTGGTGCTTAGAGCTGTGTTCTAGGCCTACTGTGTCATGACTTGGTGCTTAGAGCTGTGTTCTAGGTCTACTGTGTCATGACCTGGTGCTTAGAGCTGTGTTCTAGGCCTACTGTGTCATGACCTGGTGCTTAAAGCTGTGTTCTAGGTCTACTGTGTCATGACCTGGTGCTTAGAGCTGTGTTCTAGGTCTACTGTGTCATGACCTGGTGCTTAGAGCTGTGTTCTAGGTCTACTGTGTCATGACCTGGTGCTTAGAGCTGTGTTCTTGGTCTACTGTGTCAACGCTCTAACCACTAGGCTACCTGCTGCCCCATGCTGTGTTGCCTTGCTATGTTGTCGTCTTAGCTCTCTCTTTATGTTGTGTTGTCTCTCTTGCCGTGATGCGTTTTGTCACCCACAAGCTCACCATCTGCAGAAGCAGAGAACGCCACACAGGAAATAACACATCACTATTTAACTATAAGAATTTTATTTTGCATAGTTAAAAAATAATCTCATTGTTAGTTAATTTATACAAATACACTTTTGATATATATATATATATAATTACAAAAATTCTACAAATAAATCAAGTTCCCAGTGTATAATAAATGGAGAACCCCCCTGGGGGTTTTGCTCTAGCACTTCACTGCTGATTCAAATAAACAACTCATCATCAAGCTTAGATTATTTGAATCAACTGTGTAGCGCCATGGCAACAACCAAAATACACACCCCATGGGGTCCCCTGGAATTTGGGAAACACTGGACTACACACACACCGTGGTGCGCACACACACACACACACACACACACACACACACACACACACACACACACACACACACACACACACACACACACACACAGAGCTGTAAGACGGAAAGGCCCCAGGTGTGTGTTGTTTTAACAGCATGTTCAGAGAGTGAAATCAGGACACGGTAACAGGATTTACACTGACAGACGCTTTCATTCTCTTACATTCAATCCTCTACACAACAGTCACAGCGATCTGTCAAACGAACACATCTGTTTCCACGAAGCCCTGAAGGACCTCCACGTCACTTTTCTTGACAGAATGAAGCAAACTCCCTCTGTAACTTGAGTGGAATGACATGGTTCTTCCACTCAAGAGTTTTTTTAGTTCCCCCCAACCACACAAATAATAATTTCCATCTCTCTCCTTACCTAGAAGAGAAGTCCCATGACCGGTTACGGTTTAGTTTACATTCAAACTAACAGCTGATCACCTGAATAAATTGATTTAAAAATATTTTTGGAATAAAACAGGAATGAGGTTTATTGCTCTCTTGGTTTAGGCTTTCATACTCTGAGTCCCAAATGGCACCCTGATTACTTATTTAATGCACTAGAAAGGGAGTAGTGTGCCATTTGTGATGCACCCTTAAATAGATCTTCAGAAGGTTTGGCCCTGTACATTTTCAGTATGATACCCTATCCAGACTATAAATCCACCCATGTTTCATTCATTTAATAAAACCATGCAGTAATAAAAGACAAGCCTAAATAATGTAGTTACTGGAATCAGAGCCCCACTTCCTGCTGTAGTCAGTTATCACAGCCTGTAAACCCCATCGTCCATTTACCAGCATCATATAGGTTGTAGCATAAATCACATTCTAGTGGCAAACGCTAAAGACTGTGAACACAAGTTCACACCACAACACCCACACCACTTCTCTGATGTCAGTTATAGGGCTACATCCGTTTCCGAGTAGGACCGAAAGAGAAGAAACATTATGTAAAAATCAAAAAGCTTGTTTCATGGCACTTTGAGAAAGAAGCTTTGGTTCTTCTGAGAGGATGTCATGTTGAGTTAATCAAATCCCAGAGACTGGTGTCACGCCAGCTAATCAACATTTTTCTAATACAATCATTTTGGGATCTAAAGAATATACATCTAGATAAAAAAGGTAGATAAAACATTTTAAAAATCAGATATCATAGAATAAGGCACATAAAATGTCATTGGCATAAATAACCGGAAGCAACAATCTGATATCTCTGTTGTTCCATCATTCTGGTCAGCATTAATCATAAAAACTCACAACATTCAGCCAACCAATCGAGTCATTGATTTTAAAATGTCTGCTCACAACCCCGTTGATTTGGCCCTTGCATCATAATTGGATTAGGCTAATGTCCATTTGATGGGAAATTAAGAAGGGTCATTTGAAGGGAAATTAAGAAAGCAAACTGGACACCTAGCTAAAGCAGAGAGCTGCACAAAACAAGATGCCCAAAACCTATAGGCTATTTCCAGGTCTGGTTTCAACAGTACTTGATGGATATCCTGAATAGCTGACTGGATAGGCTGTGATTGAGGGAGTGGTTACCTTTATACTAAGACAGAGCTCATCTCTCCAGCTCTATCAGGTCACTGTACATTGGGGATCTGTCACTATGGAACATTAAGAAACATCTTAAAAGGAAGGGATTGCACAAAACAAAATAGACCGATTGTATTAGCTAAGGCAGAAGCATCTTTTTGAACATTGCTACAAATCAAGTGATATCAATAGATAACATTAACAGCAGACTGGGAGGAGAGAGACTATGCTCCCCTGCAGCTCTGTTGGCATAGTCACTTTGGTGATACAATTCCAAGTGGATTAAACTCTGAGGAGAGGAAAATAATAGATCCAGGGTAATTCAACTCTGACCCTACGAGGTCCAGACTACAACTGGTTTCAGTTCTACCTGATAATGAATTTCTCCCACCTGGTGTCCCAGGTCTAAAGCAGTCCCTGATTAGAGTAAGAAGGAACAAAAAAATGCAGTGGAACTGGCTTTGAGGTCCTGATTTGATTTTGAGGCTACTGGAGGAAGGAGAGAAGTGAGCTGAATCAAGAGTCTTTACAGGCAGAGGGGCCTGAGTCCATCTCCTCCAACAAACTCAAACTTGCTCCCAGTCATAGTCTCTCTACCTTCTTTTCTTCTCACTCTCTCCATCCGTGTCCCTCCCTTAGTCCCCTCCTCCTGAAGTCCCAGTCACCAGCCCATTCCATTACAACAGTACACACTTCCTGGCATTCTTTTTGGTAACGGGATACAACACGGCCCGTACGGCCTCGGTAAACACTTCCCTGACCCCTTCCTGCGTCAGAGCGGAACACTCCATGTACTTCACCGCTCCTATCTGCTTAGCCATGCTGTTCCCCTGTTGCTGTGTGGTTGGAGCTAAACCCTGCTCCTTCAGCTTCTTCACCGTCTCCCCATCATTCCTCAAGTCCCTCTTGGTCCCCACTAGGAGGATGGGCACGCTGGGGCAGTGGTGAGACACCTCCGGGTGCCACTTGTGGCGGACGTTGGCGTGGGATGAAGGACTCCCGATGGAGAAACAGATGACGAAGACGTTGGATTGGGGGTAGGAGAGAGTACGGAGGCGGTCGTACTCCTCTTGTCCGGCTGTGTCCCACAGGTTGAGGCTGACGCTGCGACCATCTACCGTCATCTGCGACACACACACACACACACACACACACACACACACACAGAGATGAAAAATCCAGCTGTAAAAAACACAGGCAGACGAACACACAGACAGGGGGAAACACAGGTGTACCTGGGCGCTGTAGTTGTCAAACACGGTGGGGATGTACTCCTCAGGGAAAGCGTTGGTGGTGTAGGAGATGAGGAGGCATGTTTTACCCACGGCACCGTCCCCCACCACTACACACTTCATGGTCTGCATTTTGCCTTCCTAAGACCAACCTACCACACGGGTTGCAGAACCTGGGGAGAGAGAGAGAAGTGGGGAGGAGAGAGAGAGAGAGAGAGAGAGAGAGAAGTGGGGAGGAGAGAGAGAGAGAGAGAGAAGTGGGGAGGAGAGAGAGAGAGAGAGCGAGAAGTGGGGAGGAGAGAGAGAGAGAGAGCGAGAAGTGGGGAGGAGAGAGAGAGAGAGAGCGAGAAGTGGGGAGGAGAGAGAGAGAGAGAGAGAAGTGGGGAGGAGAGAGAGAGAGAGAGAGAAGTGGGGAGGAGAGAGAGAGAGAGAGAAGTGGGGAGGAGAGAGAGAGAGAGAGAAGTGGGGAGGAGAGAGAGAGAGAAGTGGGGAGGAGAGAGAGAGAGAGAGAGAAGTGGGGAGGAGAGAGAGAGAGAGAGAGAAGTGGGGAGGAGAGAGAGAGAGAGAGAGAAGTGGGGAGGAGAGAGAGAGAGAGAGAGAAGTGGGGAGGAGAGAGAGAGAGAGAGAAGTGGGGAGGAGAGAGAGAGAGAGAAGTGGGGAGGAGAGAGAGAGAGAGAGAAGTGGGGAGGAGAGAGAGAGAGAGAAGTGGGGAGGAGAGAGAGAGAGAGAAGTGGGGAGGAGAGAGAGAGAGAGAAGTGGGGAGGAGAGAGAGAGAGAGAAGTGGGGAGGAGAGAGAGAGAGAGAAGTGGGGAGGAGAGAGAGAGAGAGAAGTGGGGAGGAGAGAGAGAGAGAAGTGGGGAGGAGAGAGAGAGAGAAGTGGGGAGGAGAGAGAGAGAGAAGTGGGGAGGAGAGAGAGAGAGAGAAGTGGGGAGGAGAGAGAGAGAGAGAAGTGGGGAGGAGAGAGAGAGAGAGAAGTGGGGAGGAGAGAGAGAGAGAAGTGGGGAGGAGAGAGAGAGAGGAGAGAGAGAGAACACAATTAGACCCAACCAAATCATGAGAAAACAAAAATATAATTACTTGACAAATTGGAGAAAGACAATCCAAGAAAACTAAGCAAACTAGAATACTATTTGGCCCTAAACAGAGAGTACACAGTGGCAGAATACCTGACCAGTGGCAGAATACCTGACCACTGTGACAACCACAATTAAGGAAAGATTTGATGATGTACAGACTCAGTGAGCATAGCCTTGCTATTGAGAGAGGCAGCCGTAGGCAGACTGCTCAGTTTGGCCGGGTTAGCAGCTCTAGGAAGAGTCTTGGTGATTCCAATCTTCTTCCATTTAAGAATGATGGAGGCCACTGTGTTCTTGGGGACCTTCAATGCTGCAGACATTTTTTGGTACCCTTCCCCAGATCTGTGTCTAGAAACAATCCTGCCTCTGAGCTCTACGGACAATTCCTTCGACCTCATGGCTTGGTTTTTGCTCTAACATGCACTGTCAACTGTGGGACCTTATATAGACAGGTGTGTGCCTTTCCAAATCCTGTCCAATCAATTAAATTCACCACAGGTGGAATCCAATCAAGTTCTAGAAAAACTTCAAGGATGCTCAATTTAAACAGGATGAACCTGAGATCAATTTCGAGTCTCATAGCGAAGGGTCTGAATACTTATGTTAACAAGGTATGTTTCTATATATATATATATATACATTTGCACAACTAACCGGTTTTCGCTTTGTTGTTATGGGGTAGTGTGTAGATTGATGAGGGGGGAAAACTATTTAATCAATTTTAGAATAAGGCTGTAACGTAACAAGATGTGGAACAAAGGAAGGAGTGAAAACTTTCCGAATGCCCTGTATATCAGCCCTCTGATTACAATGAAGAGCAAGACATGCTGCTCTGTTCTGGCCAGCTGCAGCTTCACCAGGACTTATCTTATTAGCATTCAACCACACGACTAGAAAACAATCAAGATAAGACAAAACTAGAGTCTGCAGGACTTGCTTTTTGGAGTGTGGTGTCAAAAAAGTAGAGCATCTCTTTATTACAGACAGACCCCTCCCCATCTTTACAACCATTGAATCTATATGTTTTGACCATGACAGTTTACAATCTAAGGTAACACCAAGTAATTTAGTCTCCTCAGCTTGTTCAACAGCCACACCATTCATTACCAGATTCAGCTGAGGTCTAGAACTTAAGGAATGATTTGTACCAAATACAATGCTCTTAGTTTTAGAGATGTTCAGGACCAGTTTATTACTGGCCACCCACTCCAAAACAGACTGCAACTCTTTGTTAACCTGTTAGGGCTAGGGGGCAGTATTGACACAGCCGGATAAAAAACGTACCTGATTTAATCTGGTTACTACTCCTGCCCAGTAACTAGAATATACATATAATTATTGGCTTTGGATAGAAAACACCCTAAAGTTTCTAAAACTGTTTGAATGGTGTCTGTGAGTATAACAGAACTCATATGGCAGGCCAAAACCTGAGAAGATTTCATGCAGGAAGTGGCCTGTCTGAGAAGTAGTGTTTCATCTTGGCTCTTTTTATTGAAGACTCAGGATCTGTGCAATACCGTGACACTTCCTACGGCTCCCATAGGCTCTCAGAGCCCGGGAAAAAGCTGAACGATATCGAGGCAGGCTCTGGCTGAAACACTTTATCGCTTTTGGCAAGTGGCCACTCAGACTACTATGGGCTTAGGCGGGTGCCCGCTTCGACCGAATGCATTCTTTTCCTTTGTCTGTTTACCTAAACGCAGATTCCCGGTCGGAATATTATCGCTTTTTTATGAGAAAAATGGCATAAAAATTGATTTTAAACAGCGGTTGACATGCTTCGAAGTACGGTAATGGAATATTTAGAATTTTTTTGTCACAAATTGCGCCATGCTCGCCACCCTTATTTACCCTTTAGGATAGTGTCTTGAACGCACGAACAAAACACCGCTGTTTGGATATAACGATGGATTATTTTGGACCAAACCAACATTTGTTATTGAAGTAGAAGTCCTGGGAGTGCATTCTGACGAAGACAACAAAGGTAATAACATTTTTCTTATAGTAAATCTGACTTTGATGAGTGCTAAACTTGCTGGGTGTCTAAATAGCTAGCCCTGTGATGCCGGGCTATCTACTTAGAATATTGCAAAATGTGCTTTCACCGAAAAGCTATTTTAAAATCGGACATATCGAGTGCATAGAGGAGTTCTGTATCTATAATTCTTAAAATAATTTTTATGCTTTTTGTGAACGTTTATCGTGAGTAATTTAGTAAATTCACCGGCAGTGTTCGGTGGGAATGCTAGTCACATGCTAATGTAAAAAGCTGGTTTTTGATATAAATATGAACTTGATTGAACAAAACATGCATGTATTGTATAACATAATGTCCTAGGGTTGTCATCTGATGAAGATCATCAAAGGTTAGTGCTACATTTAGCTGTGGTTTGGGTTTATGTGACATTATATGCTAGCTTGAAAAATGGGTGTCTGATTATTTCTGGCTGGGTACTCTGCTGACATAATCTAATGTTTTGCTTTCGTTGTAAAGCCTTTTTGAAATCGGACAGTGTGGTTAGATTAACGAGAGTCTTATCTTTAAAATGGTGTAAAATAGTCATATTTTTTAAAAATTGAAGTAATAGCATTTCTAAGGTATTTGAATAACGCGCCACAGGATTCAACTGGCTGTTGAGTAGGTGGGACGCAAGCGTCCCACCTAACCCATAGAGGTTAAGGGTTTCAGTGATTTCATTAGTTGTGGTTTCTGATGCGTATATGGTTGAATCATCAGCATACATGGAGACACACACACTTTGTTTAATGCCAGTGGCAGGTCATTGGTAAAAATGGAAAAGAGCAGAGGTCCTAGAGAGCTGCCCTGCGGTTCACCACACTTTACATGTTTGACATTAGAGAAGCTTCCATTAAAGAAAACCCTTTGAGTTCTAGTAGATAGATAGCTCTGAATCGATCATATGTCAGAGGTTGAAAAGCCATAACACATAGGTTTTTTCAACAACAGGTTATGGTCAATAATATCAAAGGCTGCACTGAAATCTAACAGTATCGCTCCCACAATCTTATTATCAATTTCTTTCAACCAATCATCAGTCATTTGTGTCAGTGCAGTACATGTTGAGTGCCCTTCTCTATAAGCATGCTGAAAGTCTGTTGTTCATTTGTTTACAGAGAAATAGCATTGTATTTGGTCAAACACAATTTGTTCCATATGTTTGCCAAGAGCTGGCAGCAAGCTGATAGGTCTGCTGTTGGAACCAGTTTTCCACCTCCCCCACACTAACTTTACAAAATTCAAACTTGCAATGCTTTTCTTTCATTGTTTTTATATGCATTAATACGATGGCTCACTGTTCGTTGTTGGCACTTCCTGCATAAGTTAGCCAATGGCAACATCAAATGGTTTTGTGATGAATAAGCCATGTGATTCGATGAAAGATGGAGTTGAATGTCTTTTTGCCAATAATTTCATTTAAAGTACTCCAAAGCTTTTTTCCATCATTCTTTATGTCGTTGATCTTGGCTTCATAATACAGTTCTTTTTGTTGAGTTTATTCACATAATTTCTCAATTTACAGTAAGTCAGCCATTCAGATATACAGCCAGACTTATTAGTCACTCATTTTGCCCAATCCCTATCAACCATTTCAGGGGGGGAAGGAGGAGGGGGGGAGGGAAGGAGGGGGGGGGGGGGGGGGGGGCGAGAGGGCAGGAGGAGGGGGGGCGAGAGGGCAGGGGGGGGCGAGAGGGCAGAAGGAGGGGGGCAGGGAAGGAGGAGGGGGGGAAGGGAAGGAAGAAGGGGGGAGGGAAGGGAAAGGGAAGGAGGAGGGGGGGAGAGGGAAGGAGGAGGGGGGGAGAGGGAAGGAGGAGGGGGGGAGAGGGAAGGAGGAGGGGGGGAGAGAGGGAAGGAGGAGAGAGGGAAGGAGGGGGGAGAGAGGGAAGGAGGAGGGGGGAGGGAGGGGTGGAGGAGGGGGGAGAGAGGGAAGGAGGAGTGGGGAGAGAGGGAAGGAGGAGTGGGGGAGGGAGGGAGGGAGGGAGGGAGGGAGGGAAGGAGGAGGGGAGGGAAGGAGGAGGGGGGAGAGAGGGAAGGAGGAGGGGGGAGAGAGGGAAGGAGGAGGGGGGAGAGAGGGAAGGAGGAGGGGGGAGAGAGGGAAGGAGGAGGGGGGAGAGGGAAGGGTGGAAGGAGGGAAGAAAGGAGGAGGGGGGAGAGGGAAGGAGGAGGGGGGGAAGAGGGAAGGAGGAGGGGGGGAAGAGGGGGAAAAGGGAAGGAGGAGGGGGGAAGAGGGGAAAGAGGGAAGGAGGAGGGGGGGAGAGGGAAGGAGGAGGGGGGGAGAGGGAAGGAGGAGGGGGGAGGGAAGGAGGAGGGGAGGGGGGAGGGAAGAGAGGGAAGGAGGAGGGGGGGAGAGAGGGAAGGAGGAGGGGTGGAGAGAGGGAAGGAGGAGGGGGGGAAGAGGGAAGGAGGAGGGGGGGAAGAGGGAAGGAGGAGGGGGGGAAGAGGGAAGGAGGAGGGGGGGAAGAGGGAAGGAGGAGGGGGGGGAAGAGGGAAGGAGGAGGGGGGGAAGAGGGGAGGAGGGGGGGAAGAGGGGAGGAGGGGGGGGAAGAGGGGAGGAGGGGGGGGAAGAGGGAAGGGGAAGAGGGAAGGAGGAGGGGGGGAAGAGGGAAGGAGGAGGGGGGAAGAGGGAAGGAGGGGGGGAGGGAGAGGGAAGGAGGAGGAGGGGGGAAAGGAGGAGGAGGGGGGAAAGGAGGAGGAGGGGGGAAAGGAGGAGGAGGGGGGGAAAGGAGGAGGAGGGGGGGGGAAAGGAGGAGGAGGGGGGGGAAAGAGGAGGGGGGAAAGTAAATATAAGGTTGTTTGTATCCTCTAACCGATTTGACTCTAAATCAAAGTCCACAGGCGAAACAGAAACCATTAGCAACGCATTGACTGTAGTTATCAAATCTTTCTTTTTAATTAACAAGGTACTAGTTAAGTACAATGATTTAACTATGATAAAATGTAAAGCCTGAGTAATAAGCAACAATAAATTGCTATCCTTGGTAGTCAACTTTTGGGCGCACCCATACTAGCCAGCCAGCTAGATGGAACGCTAAGGACCTAACGTTAGCTAGCGTGCTAGCAAGCAAGCATGTGGAGTTTCTCAAAGTTTAGACTTCCTAAAAACAATTAAAGTGGTTATTAGCCACAATCAGCACATAGTTAGTATACATATAGGTATAACAATAGTTTGCCAGAATGATCTATATTTAAAAAAAAGTGTTGTTTATCTTACCACCTCTCGACTAGAGCTCAACTTTTTAGCCGTGTAGAGTCAATCACAACTTCATCCGGGGAACTTTCGTAAACGCCCACCACGTACGACGTTACTTACGTGATCATGGTAGTTGTAGTTTTTCTTCTTGTCTTACTTCAAGTTGTTAAGAGGTCATTCGGACGCTAGATGGCATTATAAACCATAACATAAACCATTAACAATGACTAAAGCAACAGTAGTCAGACCATGCCAAAATGTTAACACAAGTCATTAGGTTATAATCACAAAATTAGATCATTTTATTCTGATTGATCAGTTTAAATGCAGGATTGGAGGGCTGCTACCCACTGACTGACTGAACGTGTTTTTAAACCTGCTCTTTTAATCTCTTTCTCTCTTATGCACTTTGCACTGTTTTAACTTCCATTCATGTGTATTGTGTAACTACACAGAAACAAAAAATAGAAATGCAACATGTAAAGTGTTGGTCCCATGTTTCATGAGCTGAAATAAAAGGTCCCAGAAATGTTCCGTACTCACTTGACTGCAGTTTGGCATCGTAACCAACTTCAGTGGGCAAATGCTCACCTTCGATGACCACTGGCATGGTTGAATCCCGGTTTCAACTGTACCAGGCAGATGGCAGCGTGTATGGCGTTTTTAACAGAGTGCCCCATGGTGGGGGCACTCTGTTAACACAATTGCATTTTATCGATGGCAATTTGAATGCACAGAGATACCGTGAGGTGATCCTGAGGCCCATTGTTGTGCCATTCATCCGCAGTCACCTCATGTTTCAGCGTGATAATGCACTGGCCCATGTAGACAATTCCTGGAAGCTGAAAATGTCCAGGTTCTTCCATGGCCTGCATACTCACCAGACATGTAACCCATTGAGCATGTTTGGGATGCTCTGGATCAACGTGTACGACGGCTTGTTCCAGTTCCCGCCAATATCCAGAAACTTCAAACAGCCATTGAAGATGAGTGGGACAACATTCCACAGGCCACAGTCAACAGCCGGATCAACTCTATGCAAAGGAGATGTGTCTAGCTGCATGAAGCAAATGGTGGTCACACCAGATACTGACTGGTTTTCTGATCCACACCCTTACCTTTTTTTAAAGGTATCTGTGACTAACAGAGGCATATCTGTATTCCCAGTCATGTGAAATCCATAGATTATGGCATAATGAATTTAAGCTGACTGATTTCCTTATTTGAACTGTAACTTCATAAAATCTTTGAAATTGTTGCATGCTGTGTTTTTATTTTAGTAGTGTATGTGCTTTCTGCTATCTTGAAAAATAGATGTAAATCTCAACGTGACTGTTTAAATAAAGGATTAATAAAATAATACATTTGGTTGGGTGTAGGACAGGCCTAACCATTTAAAAAAAAAAGTGACCCCCTTGACCAAGCGCAAAAACGATCTGTTTTCTTCTGATACCATTCACAGTGCTAATGATGACCATGTCTCAGCTGCTTTGTCCGCTTTCTTCTGAAGAGAACAGACACTAACATGCCTTCACTGGTTACGTTTAACTTAAGTGTAGGGTTCATTGTCCAGTTCAGTTCATAAAATGTGTAATCTATGAATGTTTGTAGATAGTAACAGAGCGGTTGTAACTTTTCATCACAAGCAGAAGAGGAATAGGAAAGGAAGCCACTTCAGAATACTGGGGCAGACTGGGGACAGAAATTACCCCTGACATTTCTAACACACCAGTCCATTTCTTTCCTTGAGGCCCCCACACCGGCTCATTTTCTGTCCAAAAAAAAACAAGTTAGACAGGCCCATCCCATCTGGCATTTCCCCGAAATATTTGGTATACTCATTTCCCCAACCACATCTCCCATCTATACACTGATCCAGGTAAAGCAATGGATGCGTCCCAAATGGCAGCCTTTTCACTTTGTAGCACAGTACCCTGGTCAATAGTAGTACACTATAAAGGGATTAGGGTGTCATTTGGTATGCAGAGTGGTTAAGAGGTCAGTGCTGACCAACCACCAGACAATATTGGAACGCTAAGAGGCACCAGTTTATTGCTCTGCCCTCCAAGGGGTTCTGGCGTCAGCGGCGTCACTGTGGCCTGTAAACAGAGCTCTCCCACTGAACTCCTACACACCACTCTCACCCCTATTCTCCAAGGAGGTCCCCTAGAATGCCTGCAGTGTCACCATGGCAATGGTTACAGGCCTGAGGGGGAGGCTGATTATGTCAAGTCATGGAGAAGGAGTGAAGCTGAGGGGCAGGGGAGAGAGGGAGAGAAAAGGAGTGACGCTGAGGGGCAGGGGAGAGAGGGAGAGAAAAGGAGTGACGCTGAGGGGCAGAGGAGAGAGGGAGGGAAAAGGAGTGACGCTGAGGGGCAGTGGAGAGAGGGAGGGAGGGAAAAGGAGTGAAGCTGAGGGGCAGTGGAGAGAGGGAGGGAGAGAAAAGGAGTGACGCTGAGGGGCAGTGGAGAGAGGGAGGGAAAAGGAGTGACGCTGAGGGGCAGTGGAGAGAGGGAGGGAGGGAAAAGGAGTGAAGCTGAGGGGCAGTGGAGAGAGGGAGGGAGAGAAAAGGAGTGACGCTGAGGGGCAGTGGAGAGAGGGAGGGAGAGAAAAGGAGTGAAGCTGAGGGGCAGTGGAGAGAGGGAGGGAGAGAAAAGGAGTGAAGCTGAGGGGCAGTGGAGAGAGGGAGGGAGAGAAAAGGAGTGAAGCTGAGGGGCAGTGGAGAGAGGGAGGGAGAGAAAAGGAGTGACGCTGAGGGGCAGTGGAGAGAGGGAGAGAAAAGGAGTGACGCTGAGGGGCAGTGGAGAGAGGGAGGGAGAGAAAAGGAGTGAAGCTGAGGGGCAGTGGAGAGAGGGAGGGAGAGAAAAGGAGTGACGCTGAGGGGCAGTGGAGAGAGGGAGAGAAAAGGAGTGAAGCTGAGGGGCAGTGGAGAGAGGGAGGGAGAGAAAAGGAGTGACGCTGAGGGGCAGTGGAGAGAGGGAGAGAAAAGGAGTGCGGAAAAGAGGACAATGGTGTGTTAGTAGAGCAGGACAGCTTTGTCTCTGCAGGACGACGTCTCTTGATGCTGATAACGAGCCAACAGCTTGGTTATTAAGAAAGCTCTCTAGTCTAAAATACTATGACCAGTGGCAGACTATTCACTATATAGTGCACTACTCATGACCAGGGCACATAGGTATCTGATCAAAAGTAGTGCACTATATAGGGAATAGTGTCATTTGGGATGAAATCAACCATACTGTGACCATCCCGATGTCTGGGGAAACTGATTGTGGAGATGGCCAGTAACCGCAAGACAAAAGAACAGCTGTGCATACACTCAAAAGAAAACCTGCCTTACAGTTCCTTATTGTGTTTAAACAAAAACAGTCTTTTAATGAGGTAAAACAACAACACACACCCATAGTGATTAGCATTTTTATTTTATTTTACAAATGCACTCATTGTCGCCATGGATTACAATTCATGTCGTTCAATTTAAGTCTCTTTTTTTATATAAACATCAGCAGTAGAATATTACAGTGAGTATCCTAGCAACAGGTCACCTCTTCACTTGTTAAAGTGCATCAAAATGAAGAGCACATTCAAGATTAGGTTAACCAACAAAATCAATCGATTACCAATAATCAATTCAATATCATACTGATTGATTGCTGATTGGGCAAACAAATAGCCCGAGGTGAGAAAGCAATGGAAGAGAAAGAAGGGTCACACAGTCTGAGGAGTCTGGTCCATGCACCTATTCATTTACAAATACACTTCTAAGACTACACACTCAAATCATTGAGGACTCAGAAATGACGTCGCACATAGGAGCTGGACTGATCAAATATGGTGGTCCCCAATGGCTTCCTATTCCCTACATGGTGCACTACCTTTGACCAGAGCGCTATTGGCTCCTGTCAAAAGTAGTGCACTATGCCCTGACAAATTGAGGCTGTTCTGAGGGTAAAAGGGAGGTGGTGCAACTTAATATTAGGATATTTGGTATACTCAATGTATAGGGAATAGGGTGCCATTTAGGACACACATAAAGTTAAATAAATTAACCCCTTGAAAAAAAAAAATGCCATTTTCAACATACACCCTAAAAAAACAAGTTGATGAGAATGATCTGTTGGACGACCAAGGCACAGAGGAGGCCGCAGTGCCACATAATTCTAAATTAAGGATTTTCTACAAATGAACAAGGTCAGAGGCACACATTTCAGGAGCTTGACGAAGTCCAGGTTGGGGGGTAGTCTCTCCCTGAAGTGCCCTGTTGACTGCACAGGACACTAGTGGATGGAGGTAGTGTGTAGAACAGAAAACATTTCTATCTACAGTGACAGTACAGCCCATATGCAAAACAGAACAGCTGTAGAGTGGTGTAGTGGCAGCCATTTTGTTGGAGTTGCAGTCCTTTGTCATCTTCCCAGCAGACAAGAAAGTGTATGGGAGAGACCTAAGTGAAAACGCCCCATCAATTCTGGACAAGCTGAATAGAGTCTGAATGGACCAGTAACTACCTACTCCGCCAGAACAGAGAGGTCTGATACAAGTCATTTACTGATTCCCACATACATGTACAATGGACCCAAATACACACAAGGTACGTGTGTAAGTAAGACTCCTGTATAAAGTTGAAAAAGTGGTATGATCTGCCATGATCACTTCCACATGGGTGAGGATGCAGGACGGTCCATTTTAGGCCCAGGTATCCGTGTTGCTGTGGGGGTTTTACAGGCAGAAACAGCAGCTCTAGAGGCCTCTGTGCCGGGGCTCGTCTTGGCCGTTTTAGTCCTGGCCGCAGCTATAATAGCTGTACGGATGGTTTTAGCTGTAGCAGAGGAGGGGCTGTGTGTGGAGCGGGGTTGAGAGGAGTGTTGGGTCTCAGAGTTGGAGGTGGGGGCGAGACGTTTGGTCACCCTGAGAGGAGAGCCTCTGACAAAGGCTGGCTGGGTGGTAGCTGTACTACTAGTGGTGCTGGTGCTAGAAGTCCTCTCCCTCTCTGGTCCAAGCCCCAGCCCAGCTCTCTCTGATACCCGGCGGGTCAAGGTGGGTTTCCCTGGGGCCAGCTGCTGGTTCGCACCCCCAGCCTGGCTCCTCTCACTCCTGGTGCTACTGCTCCGCTTCACCTCTGTCTGGGTAGTAGTAGGACGCGTGATGGGTGAGGAGCGCATGGAGGCGCTGCGTATGGACGGGGACGCCAGACGAGTGGAACGTGGTGTAGTCTGTAAATTAGGATTTGGGACAGGGCCAGTGGGTGTCTGTATCTCTGGTTTGGAAATTAAACGGGCTCTATGGATGCCTGTATCGTTAGGCAGACGTGCACGGGGTACCAAGCCCCTCTTAGCCCCTCCTCGGACAACAGGGGTGTTCCCCCCGCTCCGAGAGTCCTCTTTCCCCATTGGAAGTCCGGCACCAGCCCCTGGAGTCTCCGCCTGCCTCTCTTTCCTCCACTTGGAGCAGAGGCTGGGTGGGGCTTTGGGGAGAGGTGTGGTTGGAGTGGGAGGAGGGGATAGGTTGTCATAGGAATGCAGGCCTCGGACCAGGGTGTGGCACTCCAGGGTTTCGCCCACACGTGGGTATGACCGGTCCCTCTCCCTGTCAGGGCTGCAGACCTCTGGGCATTGATATGCCCGCTGTGGGCTCAGCTCTGGTAGGCTGGGAGGCAGCCATTTCTGTTCTACTGGTGTAGAGCGAGATTCTGTTTCCCTCTGCTGGGTTGTTCCCCCCTCAGGTGAAAGCCTCAGCTCCAAGGCACCACCAGTTCCTTGTGTGGTCTCCTTGTCTCCCTTAGACTCCTGCAATTGGACACCGTCTGAGGCATCAGTGGCCATGGATGATTTTGATTGGCTCTCAAAGGGCTGCTCAGTCACCTCAGTGACCGTTGACCGTGTGAGAGGAGCGAAGTCAGGGTCCTGATGCGCTGCGTCTCTGACTGAGGAGTCTGTGTGTTTCTCCTGAGAAACAGGGGTAGGGTCAGTCCCCTCTAGGTCATGCCTGTGTCTAAGACCAATGGTATTTCTTCTCACACTGGGGATGGCAGTAGTGGTAGTGGAGGAGTGTCTATGAGGACTGGCCATAGACTTAGTGGTCAGTACATCCTGGTCAGGGCTGGCATCAACTGTCCGCTCATGTTCAGTCACTTGAGCCGTTGGTGCGAGTCGGCTTTCAATGATGTTAGTAGCAATTCCATGTTGGGTTTGGGTGACATAGGCAATAATGTCCTGCCTGTTTTGGGGGACATTGAATCTACGTCCACACTGGGTTTGAGTGACGTTAGAAGTCAGTTCATGTTGAGTTTGTGAGACTTGAGTCTGAGTTGTCCTCTCATGATTTGGTCTCTTAGTCTCCAGGACTGGTTGGTGCTGATGGACCAAGGGCTCTGTCCTGGTCTCTGTCCCCAGGGATGGCCTCTCCTGGCTGGGGTAGGTGGGGCAGGGAAGCCCTGGGGAGGTCTGGGGGTGGATGGAGGTATTACTGAGGTTGGAGGAGTTGTTGAGGTGGGGATATGTCTGAAGAGGAGCGGAGGTGGTGTTCTGGAGGAGATGAGAGTTGTAGTTCTGGAGGTGGGTGGAGGAGGTTTGAGGAGGAGGGGAGGATGAGGAGTTGTTTTGGAGGAGATGAGAGTTGAAGTTCTGGAGGTGGTGGGAGTGCCTGCGGTTCTCCTGGGTTCTAAGGCTGCGCTGGCTCCAGGTGTGGCTCAGGTTCTCAAGGGTTCTCTCCAGGTCATCCTGGTTCTTCTGGGTTCCCAGTGGGGACACCCGACCCAGAACCACACCCAGGTCCAGCCCTGTACACACGGCCACGGAGCGACGCTTCTCCACCATCTCACGCTCTCGCTCCATCCGCTTCTGCTCCTTCTGTTCCCGCTCTGCGTTTTCCTGAGAGGGAACATGATGAGTTACATTAGTTTATGGTAGAAGAAGAAACATCAAGTATACATTTATCAGCACAGCATCTACGCCTCCATCTTATGTGTTTTTGTCCTCATCAGTCTATAACTCCTGTCATACATACATACATACATACATACATGCATACTTTTTTTTACTATTTTATACATTGTAGAATACTGAAGACATCAAAACCATGAAATAACACATGAAATCATGTAGTAACCAAAAAACGTGTTAAACGAATCAAAATCTATTTTAGATTCTTCAAAGTAGCCACCATTTGCTTTGCACACTCTTGGCATTCTCTGAACCAGGTTCATGAGGAATGCTTTTCCAACAGTCTTGAAGGAGTTCCCACATATGCTGAGCACTTGTTGGCTGATTTTCCTTCACTCTGCGGTCCAACTCATCCCAAACCACCTCAATTGGGTTGAAGTCGGGTGATTGTGGAGGCCAGGACATCTGATGCAGCACTCCATCACTCTCAGTCAAATATCCCTTACACAGCCTGAAGGTGTGTTTTGGGTCATTGTCCTGTTGAAAAACAAATGATAATCCCATCTTGTTTGTGCTTAGTGGGACTGCGTATCGCTGCAGAATGCTGTGGTAGCCACGCTGGTTAAGTGTGCCTTGAATTCGAAATAAATCACTGACAGTGTCACCAGCAAAGCCCCCCCACACCATCACACCTCCTCCTCCATGCTTCACGGTGGGAACCACACATGCGGAGATCATCCGTTCACCTACTCTGCGTCTCACAAAGACACGGCGGTTAGAACCAAAAATCTCAAATTTGGTCTCATCAGACCAAAGAACATATTTCCACCGGTCTAATGTCCATTGCTCGTGTTTCTTGGCCCAAGCAAGTCTCTTCTTATTGTTGTGTCCTTTAGTAGTGGTTTCTTCGCAGCAATTTGTCCATGAAGGCATGATTTACTCAGTCTCCTCCGAACAGTTGATGTTGAGATGTGTCTGTTACTTGAACTCTGTGATTTGGACTGCAATCTGTGGCGCAGTTAACTCTAATGAACTTATCCTCTGCAGCAGAGGTTACCCTGGGTCTTCCTTTCCTGTGGCGGTCCTCATGAGAGCCAGTTTAATCATAGCGCTTGATGATTTTTGCAACTGCACATTTTCCGGATTGACTGACCTTCATGTCTTAAAGTAATGACGGACTGTCGTTTCTCTCTTCCACAAATTAACAAGTCATATTTGTTAATTGAAATGCATTCCAGGTGACTTCCTCAGGAAGCTGGTTGAGAATGCCAAGAGTGTGCAAAGCTGTCATCAAGGCAAAGGGTGGCTACTCAAATATATTTTCATTTGTTTAACACTTTTTTGGTCACTACATGATTCCATAGTTTTGATGTCTTCATAACTATCTGCCCAAGCTACAAAGTCAGAAGCCCAACCTCGTCCTCTTCTTAAAAATCAGATTTTAAACCCAACCCTAAGTCTAACCCAAACCTTGAATTATGACCAAACGGCTCATTTTAGTTTTCATAAATGTTTACAATATGGACAAAATCTGGACTTTGGCCATGTAGTGGGAAACATACAGACAGTTTGATGTAAAGCAGTCGGTCTCACCTGTACGGCTCTTTGGAAGCGAAGGCAGAAGGAGTGAAAGACCCTGCAGGCCTCCTCCAATTTAAAGATGCTGTCATCCTCACAGAAGAATTCAACCAGAGCCTGACTGGACATCCTCATCCCCTCCACGTCATCCTCTGCTTCCTTCAGACGGTCCTCTGCCACCTAGAGAGAGAGATGAGGAGATCGAGAGAGCAAGAAAGGGAGATTAGACTCACTGTTTTGACCAAGGAGGAAAAATAAGGTGAGAAGAGACTCAAAGTTAACCAAAGCCATGTGAGTTTCAATGTTGTTCTTTGTGAGTTCATAAATTCTCACTTCACTAGACACCATAGATCAGTGTTTATAATTACCGTAATTTCCGGACTATTAAGCGCACCTGAATATAAGCCGCATCCACTGAATGAAAAAATATATATATATTTTGAACATAAATAAGCCGCACATGTCTATAAGCCACAGGTGCCTACCGGTACATTGAAACAAAGGAACTTTACACAGGCTTTAACAAAACACAGCTTGTAACAAAAAGTAAAAAATTAGCAGTAAGCTTTACCGGTAGTTGTCTTTTTGCACTGAGTCAATTCCTCACGCTGCTGTTTCCAACGTCTTATCATCGACTCATTAAGACCAAGCTCCCGTGCAGCAGCTCTATTTCCTTTCCAACAGCCAGACAAATCGCCTTCAACTTGAAAGTTGCATCATATGCATTTCTCCGTGTCTTTGCCATGATGAGGGTGACAAAATGACTACCGTAATCAGAATGATGGGAAGTTTGAGAGCGCTCGATTTAATCAAAACAGTAAACAAAAAAGTTGTTTGACCTTAACCCGTTCGGCAATTTCATTGGTCTAATGAAAGCTTCATGCCGCCAAAAACTGAGCACGTCACAGAATGTGTTTTTTAGGAGAACAAAAAAATTGAAAGCGGGAAAAATCCATATATTAGCCGCGTCATTGTTTAAGCCGCGAGGTTCAAAGCCTGGGAAAAAAGTTGCGGCTTATAGTCCGGAATTTACGGTATGCATGTTCTAGATCAGTGTGTGTTCTAAATCCATGTTCTAGAATCTAGTTCAGTACCTCCAGGAAAGACCGTGTGAGCTGCTGGATCTCTGCCTCCGTCTGGACACTGATCCTGAGGGATGCCACACGCATGTGGAGTCTGGAGAGATCTTCTACTACCGACTCCTCACACAACCTATAGGAAGACAGAGACCAGAGATGCATTACTTGACATGACATTTAAAAAGGTAGATTCAGCGATATGAGATAGACGCAGAAAGTAAACAGCATAAGTGGGTCAATTTCCATAACTAAGAACGTTGAAGCGCGAGGCTCAACTACCCCCTGGCTATCACACTGAACAGGCTGAAGCATATCCGTGCACATGCACAGATACTGTTTGTGACTGTGTTGCATCTCGCTTATCTCAATATCTCCAGTGCTGCTTGTGGCAACGTCATTTCACGGAGTTCACCTTTATAGATGATAGTAAAGTGATTGCTGCGAGATTATGTGACCCAAAAAATAGATGGCGTCTACTCCAAAAGTTGGCCAAACTGCAAATGTACGGCTCTGGATAAAACCTTGTGTTTTTAACCACAACCCAACCTGTTGCTGCGATCCATAAGAGACTATGAGGCAAAGTAAACCATATGGGAATCTTTGTTTCAGAAGATGCTGTTACTTAGATTCTAACTCAAAGCAGTGGTTCCTAAGCTGTGACCTACATAAAGCTGTTATTTTCCCTCAAAGCAGTGGTTCCTAAGCTGTGACCTACATAAAGCTGTTATTTTCCCTCAAAGCAGTGGTTCCTAAGCTGTGACCTACATAAAGCTGTTATTTTCCCTCAAAGCAGTGGTTCCTAAGCTGTGACCTACATAAAGCTGTTATTTTCCCTCAAAGCAGTGGTTCCTAAGCTGTGACCTACATAAAGCTGTTATTTTCCTCAGACATCTTAATACATCCAAAATGTCCCCTTTGGCTCCGCCCCAGCAGGAGTAGGCTGTCGCTCATTACTAGGTCCTGACTGACTTACAGTAACACCGATACCCACAGAGTAACTGACAGTAAGCGTGCGTCCCAAATGGCACCCTATTCCCAATATAGCGCATTGACAAAAAGTACTAGGTGCCATTTGGGACACAATCTAAGTGTCCTACATAGCTAACCAAACCCAAAACCCCAACAGAGCCGTAATATTGGATTGAAACAGAAATGTTGTCATGAGCCATATTAAAACAAGGGGATAGCTATATCACTAACAGCTGGACAGAGCTCCAGTACTGTAACACAATACAGTCCTGTTGAAACTGTTCTTGTTGGGCGTAGTGTGTGTGAGATAGCAGCCTGCTGGGGCGTATTGATGTTATAGGACGGATCTCATATGCTCCCCAGAAGCATCCAAAACACCACGAGCCACGTTCAAACACTTCAGATTCCTTCCTTCCTCTCTTTAATTAATTACAGATCTGCTAGACTGGTTAAAAGCAAGGAAATGGAAACCTTGCTTTACAAGCAGATCACGTAAAGATCTGTGTTTGCCCCAAGGTACACTAACTATTAGAACAAGGACGCGTTCAACAGGACAACGTTTTGGAACGTTCGGATAGAAATAGGTAACATAGAAGAAATATGCCTCTCTGACGTGTAGACCAAGGAATCATGTTGGCTCTATTCATGGCAATTCTATCTGCAACAACAATGTTTGGCAAATGAATGTGGCCCAGGCTCTGAGGAAGAAGGAGGGTATTTCTAAACTTGGGGGGGGGGGGGGGCTGTATTATTGGCTCTTACTAACCTGGAGGCGGGGCCGACGTGTCCTAGTTGGCCAGGAAACGACAGTAAACTCTGGTCCTTTTTCACCGCTTCCTGTGGAGACAGAGACAGAGCTGATCCAGCTATTGTTTCACACAGTGAGCCGTCATAATTCTGGCTGAATCATTGCATTGTGTCACGATTCAGTGTGTTGATATGGTTATTGTGAATGTAATAATTCATGGTTGGTCAAATACCCAACACATAGTTTGAAAGAGATTCTGAAGACCCGTTTCATCTGTGCCAATTGAACAATTCTGCGATATAACAAAGTGTCAAGTTTTTAAAAGGAAACTAAATGTGCAGTCTGTCAGATGGTTGTGAGTCTTCAATAAATAGTAGTCTGGGATTCATCGTCGTCTTTGAACTGCATCTAGAGTTTCTTTAGATGTGGCATATTAATGCTTTAGCTTAAGTCTTCACTGAAAGATAAATTCAAGTCAAGCACTTCAAGGGTCTCCTCCTCACTGCAGTGTGACTTGCACTGAGTGTACAAAACATTATGAACACTTGCTTTTTCCATGACAGACTGACCAGGTGAATCCAGGTGAAAGCTATGATCCCTTATTGACGTCACCAGTTTAATCCACCTCAAATCAGTGTAGATGAAGGGGAGTAGACAGGTTAAAGAAGGATTTTTAAGCCTTGAGACAATTGAGACTGGTTGTATGTGTGCCATTCAGTGTGTGAATGGCCAAGACAAAAGATTGAAGTGTTTTTGAAAAGGGTATGGAAGTAGGTGCCTGGTGCACCGCTTTGAGTGTGTCAAACTGCGACATTGCTGTTTTTTTCCTTTTTTACACTCAGCAGTTTCCTGTGTGTATCAAGAATAGCCCACCACCCAAAGGACATCCAGCCACTTGACAACTGTGGGAAGCATTGGAGTCAACATGGGTCAGCATCCCTGTGGAATGAATTGATGCTGTTCTGATGGCAAAGGTGGGTACAACTCAATATTAGGAAGGTGTATATTTGACTACATCAGGGTAGGAGTGGTGATCTACAGTAGGATCAGTTTTGCATTTTAGATGACAAGGAATACAGCTATTATGCACAAAACGTATCTGATCATAGATCAGGTCTTACCATGGCCACGAAGTGCAGGAGGTTCATGCCTGGCTTGTTGGCTTTAGTGTCGGCCAGCTTGAGCAGGGATGGGATTCGGAACCCTGCTGCGTTGCCTGCGTACCCACCCTGAGGTCAAATACAGTAGGTCAGTGAAAATAGGTCTCACACACACACACACACCATCTTAAACAAACACAACATTACAAAACCCAGGTGCAGCCAGAGTGATGCTCTGGAACCCAGTGCAGACCCCAGTCCTACACCGGCAGCATTGTGCACACAGATAAAGGACGTCTCTCTCTTTCAACTGAAAGGTAAAAAGAAAGGAGAAGAAAGAAAGTATAATACTCACAGCGTTCATGTAGTTTCCTGCCTTCAGAACCAGACGGAGGATAGAGTGCAGCTCAGGACAGCTCAACAGCTCTGAGAGAGAGAGAGACAGACACAGAGACAGACAGGTGATTAAAGGGGAAACTAAACCCCCCGCTGATTAAAGGGGAAACTGATTGAAGGGGTGGGGGCGCTGATGAAGAGCAGTAGGCCATGTCTGTGTCCAAAATGGCTCCCTATACCTTTTATAGTGCACTACTTTTTACCAGGGCCCATAGGGATCTGGACAAAAGTAGTGCCCTATGTAGGGAATAGGGTGCCATTTGGGATGTATTGGTAGTATCTAAAAATGGGAAGTAGATGGGCAACAAAGGGGGTTAAAGGGACGGTGATGAGTAGTAGTCTAGAGTAAAACTAAATAACTTCCACCATTTCATACTGAACTCCAACAAGACAGAGCACTAAAAGGGGAAGTGAACGGTACGGAAGGGAACGGTACGGAAGGGAACAGCCACAAAAGAGTTTGAAGGGGCGGTGATAGGGAGTAGAGCAGACCTAGGGTTCATCCCAAATGGCACCCTATTCCCTATGGGAGAGCCCTATGGAACCTGGTCAAAAGTAGTACACTATATAGGGGATAGGGCACCATTTGGGACATATCCATTTACTAAAAGCCCCTGTTGATGGTTTACCTCTGGCCGCCTCCCTCAGACATCTGGCTGCCAGACAGAGAGAGGTCACGGCAGGGTCAAACTCCTCCTGCAGGATCATGGCGTCCAGACGCAGACGAAAGCTAACGGTGGAGAAAAGGGGAGGAGAGGATGAGAGTGGTCAGAGCCTTATCGATCATCAGACACACATCAGCACAGAGTGGAAAGTCAGTGAATCAGCCATTATAGTGTGTTGAGGGTGGGAGTCACTGCAAAAATGAGAACAGCCGATAAATTGGCATGTTTTGCAACATAGTTTGAACTTCAAGGTTAGGGTTTGTAATAGTTGTAAAACAGTGAAGTGATAACAGTGCTAGAGGTTGTGTGGTATACCTGGGGACTTCCACTAGCAGAATCATGAAGAGGTCAGACTCCCCGAGCCCACTGCGTTCTGCCTTGAACCTCTTCAGGCGAGCCTCCTGTATAAACACCCAGACAGACAGCTTAGAGATATTATCAGTTAGCTTTCCTGTTACAGTCTACAAACCTCATTCCTTTTACTGGGAATTCCACCTGGGTTTCATTTACTAGAATCTCCCAAAATAATATTTAGAATTCAAAGCTTTGCTTTCGAGTCCAGTGGAAGAACCCCCATCACCCAGGATGAGTCCAGTGGTAGAACCCCCATCACCCAGGATGAGTCCAGTGGTAGAACCCGCATCACCCAGGATGAGTCCAGTGGTAGAACCCCCATCACCCAATAGAGGGGTGGGGGGGGGGGTTACAGGCTAGTCAGTGTTGCAGTAGGAGCTACGGTGTGTCGGAGAGGACGCAGAGCAGAGTCTTTACCTCGTCTGCGTCAGGCAGCAGTTTGCAGAGCTCAGACAGTTTCTCAGCCCCGTAGCGGGTCCCGACCCCCTGCCGGATATCCTCAACTATCTCCTGGACAGCCCTGTAGACACATGACACACATCAGCTCTATGGTGACCTCACTTCACACACACACGTCTGCGGGGTTTAGGGAAACGGAGTTTTAGCCACAGAGGATGGAAGTTACTGATATACTGAGGTGATTCAAGAGAACACTAATTATTTAAGAAATCATGCAGGGGTGTAGAATAGCGGAGGGGGTATCATGCAGGGGTGTGGAATAGAGGAGGGGGTATCATGCAGGGGTGTAGAATAGCGGAGGGGGTATCATGCAGGGGTGTAGAATAGCGGAGGGGGTATCATGCAGGGGTGTAGAATAGCGGAGGGGGTATCATGCAGGGGTGTAGAATAGCGGAGGGGGTATCATGCACGGGTGTAGAATAGCGGAGGGGGTATCATGCAGGGGTGTGGAATAGCGGAGGGGGTATCATGCAGGGGTGTAGAATAGCGGAGGGGGTATCATGCAGGGGTGTGGAATAGCGGAGGGGGTATCATGCACGGGTGTAGAATAGCGGAGGGGGTATCATGCAGGGGTGTGGAATAGCGGAGGGGGTATCATGCAGGGGTGTAGAATAGCGGAGGGGGTATCATGCAGGGGTGTGGAATAGCGGAGGGGGTATTATGCAGGGGTGTAGAATAGCGGAGGGGGTATCATGCAGGGGTGTGGAATGGTGTCATGGGTTTGATATTCTCTGATTACTCTGCTTGGTGCATGCACACGCATGGTCAAGCTTATCACCTCTTATCTGACTGACTGTTGGGGGAAAAGGCATTTGACGCCACGTTGGCGACACACAGCATGACATGTGCCCTGAGCAAATACACATACAGAGATAAAACACACACAGGCGCTCAACACAGACACTTCGGCAAACACCATATGTAGACACCAACACACAGCGGTCCTTAGAGGTTGAGGTATCACCAGACAGAGAGAGAGAGAGAGCAGAAACTGGCCAGTCCCTGACTGTATGACCTCTCCCCAACTCGAACTTCCTCCAAATGACACAAGTCTGCAGCTCAACCCCTCCAGGAGCCCATTAGAAATACATCTCTCCTTTCATCACTACCTACATCACACAGCTTTCACCATTCCTTCACTCTCCCCCCCTCTTTCCCTGGCTTTTCCTCTCTCCCTGGCTTTTCCTCTCTTTCCATCTCCCCACTATTTTGTTGACTTTCCTCTTTCCTACTTCTCCCCCCTTCATTACATATTTTCCTCCCTTCTCTCTCCCCTATATGCCCCCCTTTTTCGGTCTTTCTCTTACATTTCTCCTCTCTGCCTGTCGGCCCTGTGTTCACTCCAATGCCATGGCTCTGCCTGTCGGCCCTGTGTTCACTAATGCCATGGCTCTGCCTGTCGGCCCTGTGTTCACTAATGCCATGGCTCTGCCTGTCGGCCCTGTGTTCACTAATGCCATGGCTCTGCCTGTCGGCCCTGTGTTCACTAATGCCATGGCTCTGCCTGTCGGCCCTGTGTTCACTAATGCCATGGCTCTGCCTGTCGGCCCTGTGTTCACTAATGCCATGGCTCTGCCTGTCGGGCCCTGTGTTTACTAATGCCATGGCTCTGCCTGTCGGCCCTGTGTTCACTAATGCCATGGCTCTGCCTGTCGGCCCTGTGTTTACTAATGCCATGGCTCTGCCTGTCGGGCCCTGTGTTTACTAATGCCATGGCTCTGCCTGTCGGCCCTGTGTTCACTAATGCCATGGCTCTGCCTGTCGGCCCTGTGTTCACTAATGCCATGGCTCTGCCTGTCGGCCCTGTGTTCACTAATGCCATGGCTCTGCCTGTCGGCCCTGTGTTCACTAATGCCATGGCTCTGCCTGTCGGGCCTGTGTTCACTAATGCCATGGCTCTGCCTGTCGGCCCTGTGTTCACTAATGCCATGGCTCTGCCTGTCGGGCCCTGTGTTTACTAATGCCATGGCTCTGCCTGTCTGAATCAGAGATAACACTAACCTTTGTTAAGGAGTGAAAATACACATGGCTCAACTGGGATTATCCTGATTCAAAAGAGTTCAATAAAATGTTTTTGCCTTTGTAGCCTGCGGCCTGTTATTTCTATGCAGAACTGAATGCTGGATACAATAATTGTCTCCACAGCTGAAATAGAGCATAATGAAAAAGTAGAGGGAAGTAGCACACGTATTAATGCCATAGTGTCTCACGAAGGGGCCAATCAAACGACTTCCACCCATGTCGCAAATCTAAAAGTACTTTGTGACTCACACAAGACAAACAAGCTCCATGTAAGAAGACACGTTTTTGTCCATAGGAGAGGCTCTTCTCCCTTCATAAAGGCTTTCAACTACATGTTCTGACATATGCTGTTTAGAGAGAGAAAAGCGCTCTTCAACTAGGATGCGCACAATTGAATCTCTGTGAACTCTGTGTGCAGTACACAAGGGGCATGACAACATACCTACTCTGCAAGAGGGCATTGCCTGGTAACTACCGTCATACCCACTAGTGTTCTCACAAAACCAGAATTTTGACTTCGATACTCGATACCACAGCAAAAAAAAACAAGTCATATTAGCCAAAGATCTGTTGAAATGATCTGTTGAAATGTATGCATTAATGAATCAATCTAACCACATCACAATGGTAATCATTTATTTGAATGGTAAATTTCTATCTAAACTGGGTGAATCAAGACGTAGCCTATGAATGCATATTGAATAGGAGTTACTGAGCTTTTTTTGGCTGACTTCAAGAAGCTACAGATGAAAAACTCTGTTTATCCTTCCATGTGGGACTTATTGTATTGTACTGTTCAACAATTGCATAGAAGAAGCAAGCTCTCCTTCTACAAATGTGTGAGCGGTCTCTAAGACCCATGACATCATTCACAGACAGAGTCCGTTCAAGGCTCGAGCAAAGATGATCTTGACTGGGAGAGACGTGAGGCGGAGGAAACAAAGTGAATTAATAATGTTTTTGGTGATAATCAGCAATATTTAGCGTTATGGTTTGCATATTTTTTTTGGGGGGGGGGGGGGACTCCCAAGTGGCGGAAATGGAGGAAAACTCCTGAGCGGAAATGGAGGAAAACTCGCCTCCCTGCGGACCTGGCATCCTTTCACTCACTCCTCTCTACATTCTCCTCTTCTGTCTCTGCTGCTAAAGCCACTTTCTACCACTCTAAATTCCAAGCATCTGCCTCTAACCCTAGGAAGCTCTTTGCTACCTTCTCCTCCCTCCTGAATCCTCCTCCCCCTCCCCCCCCCCTCCTCCCCCTCTGCGGATGACTTCGTCAACCATTTTGAAAAGAAGGTTGACGATATCCGATCCTCGTTTGCTAAGTCAAACGACACCGGTGGTCCTGCTCACACTGCCCTACCCTGTGCTTTGACCTCTTTCTCCCCTCTCTCTCCAGATGAAATCTCGCGTCTTGTGACGGCCGGCCGCCCAACAACCTGCCCACTTGACCCTATCCCCTCCTCTCTTCTCCAGACCATTTCCGGAGACCTTCTCCCCTTCCTCACCTCGCTCATCAACTCATCCTTGACCGCTGGCTACGTCCCTTCCGTCTTCAAGAGAGCGAGAGTTGCACCCCTTCTGAAAAAACCTACACTCGATCCCTCCGATGTCAACAACTACAGACCAGTATCCCTTCTTTCTTTTCTCTCCAAAACTCTTGAACGTGCCGTCCTTGGCCAGCTCTCCTGCTATCTCTCTCAGAATGACCTTCTTGATCCTAATCAGTCAGGTTTCAAGACTGGGCATTCAACTGAGACTGCTCTTCTCTGTGTCACGGAGGCTCTCCGCACTGCTAAAGCTAACTCTCTCTCCTCTGCTCTCATCCTTCTAGACCTATCTGCTGCCTTTGATACTGTGAACCATCAGATCCTCCTCTCCACCCTCTCCGAGTTGGGCATCTCCGGCACGGCCCACGCTTGGATTGCGTCCTACCTGACAGGTCGCTCCTACCAGGTGGCGTGACGAGAATCTGTCTCCGCACCATGCGCTCTCACCACTGGTGTCCCCCAGGGCTCTGTTCTAGGCCCTCTCCTATTCTCGCTATACACCAAGTCACTTGGCTCTGTCATATCCTCACATGGTCTCTCCTATCATTGCTATGCAGACGACACACAATTAATCTTCTCCTTTCCCCCTTCTGATAACCAGGCGGCGAATCGCATCTCTGCATGTCTGTCAGACATATCAGTGTGGATGACGGATCACCAGCTCAAGCTGAACCTCGGCAAGACGGAGCTGCTCTTCCTCCCGGGGAAGGACTGCCCGTTCCATGATCTCGCCATCACGGTTGACAACTCCCTTGTGTCCTCCTCCCAGAGTGCTAAGAACCTTGGCGTGATCCTGGACAACACCCTGTCGTTCTCCACTAACATCAAGGCGGTGACCCGATCCTGTAGGTTCATGCTCTACAACATTCGCAGAGTACAACCCTGCCTCACACAGGAAGCGGCGCAGGTCCTAATCCAGGCACTTGTCATCTCCCGTCTGGATTACTGCAACTCGCTGTTGGCTGGGCTCCCTGCCTGTGCCATTAAACCCCTACAACTCATCCAGAACGCCGCAGCCCGTCTGGTGTTCAACCTTCCCAAGTTCTCTCACGTCACCCCGCTCCTCCGCTCTCTCCACTGAGCTAACATTATACAGTCCAGACTCCCAGTTAGTTCAGTGGTTCCTCAGGACAGACTAGAGCCAGTATAAGAGGGGAGCTAACATGATGCAGCCCAGTGAGTTCATTGGTTCTTCAGATAGGCTGGAGCTAGCAATGAGTAAGTGGAGGCTGTGGAGCAGGCATGGTGCTCTCGCTCTATAAGGGTAATCGGCTGCGCTGATTGACTTGATCCTCTCTAAATCAGTAGACGACGTGAGACACATTTGACAGAAGTACCAAAAGTAACACATTTCAGTAATTAACCGTGTTCTGGTATCGGAAGAAGTACCAACATTTTGGTATACCGTGCAATACTAATACCCACAGAGACCAACACACAGACACCAGCCATATCTGACCCACACAGACACCAGCCATATCTGACCCACACAGACACCAGCCATATCTGACCCAAACAGACACCAGCCATATCTGACCCACACAGACACCAGCCATATCTGACCCACACAGACACCAGCCATATCTGACCCACACAGACACCAGCCATATCTGACCCACACAGACACCAGCCATATCTGACCCACACAGACACCAACCATATCTGACCCACACAGACACCAACCATATCTGACCCACAGAGGCCAACACACAGACACAGCATAAACAGCAAAGACATTCCAAACAGTACACCGATTTTAAACCTACGATCTAAACTCTACATAAAATAAAAGTGAAAAGTGAAAACATCAAGCTATAGAAAAGCGCCACCCTTGGTTTTACAAGAAATGTTATGACTTTTCAGGACTAGTAATTTACAGACTTTTCACCTTGTGTTTCCAGACTCATGAACTCTACAGGAGGAGGATCAGCGTCTCAAAGGCGTGCGTCCCAAATGGTGCCCTATTCGCTACAGGGCCCTGGTTAAAAGTGGTGCACTGTAAACGGAGTAGGGTGCCATTTGGGACACAAGCCTGTGTCCGACAGTCTTTACTGAAGGGCAGCTCTCCTTAACGGTCTGAGCAGGTGTCAACTTTGACCCCTCAGGTCACCATCTTATCCCCCTACCACTTTGTGCCCCCCTACAGTCCAGTTGCTAAGGCAGGATGCCATTTCATCTGCACCTGTTACCTTCTTGACACCCCCTGTCCCCTCACACTTAGAAACCCCCCCCCCCCCCACACACACACACACACACACTTCCCACTCCTCGATAGTGTGAAGGGTTGTTCCCCTGGGTACTATCCCGGCCCCTTGTACTTCCTACTACAGACTCTAAGAGCTTTTCTGATTCATGGTGCTTGACCTCTGATACCAGAGCAGCACATGCTCTCTAGGACCTTCCAGATAAATACTTAGAAAAATGAAAGTGTGTGATGAGGAAAGGGATCCTTACGTCTTAAACTGACGTAGAAATATTCCAACATTCATACTGCGTTTGGAGTCCAGTAGTGAGACCTGCAAACACAGACACAGAGAACATGTCAGATGCTATGATCAAGCTGGAATAACAGTCAGTAGTATACCGGTATCTCAGTGGAGGCCGCTGAGGGAAGGAGAGCTCATCATAATGGCTGGAACAGAGAGAATGGAAACAATGTGTTTGATACCATTCCACTGATTCCGCTCCAGCCATTACCATGATCCCGTATTTCCCTATTAAGGTGCCACCAACCTCCTGTGTGGTATATGCAGTATCTCTTTCAACTTTACAGACACCACATGCTATCAATATAGGCTACCTGGCAGTTTAAACTACACCTCGCCTCAATGCCAGTCAGTGCCAGTTTAAACTACACCTAGTCAGTGTCTGCCTCTAGCCAGCATGCTGTTGTCGTGGCACAGCAACAACATACCACTGTTGAATGCACACACATACTGGCACTAACTCATACTGCGCTCCTATCCCATACCTTGTCTGTGGTGCCATCTCCAGTCCTCTCACTCACCCTCCCTCCCCCACCCATCTCCAGTCCTCTCACTCACCCTCCCTCCCCCACCCATCTCCAGTCCTCTCACCCACCCTCCCTCCCCCACCCATCTCCAGTCCTCTCACCCACCCTCCCTCCCCCACCCATCTCCAGTCCTCTCACCCACCCTCCCTCCCCCACCCATCTCCAGTCCTCTCACTCACTCTCCCTCCCCCACCCATCTCCAGTCCTCTCACCCACCCTCCCTCCCCCACCCATCTCCAGTCCTCTCACTCACTCTCCCTCCCCCACCCATCTCCAGTCCTCTCACCCACCCTCCCTCCCCCACCCATCTCCAGTCCTCTCACCCACCCTCCCTCCCCCACCCATCTCCAGTCCTCTCACCCACCCTCCCTCCCCCACCCATCTCCAGTCCTCTCACTCACTCTCCCTCCCTCCCCCACCCATCTCCAGTCCTCTCACCCACTCTCCCTACCCCACCCATCTCCAGTCCTCTCACTCACTCTCCCTCCCTCCCCCACCCATCTCCAGTCCTCTCACCCACTCTCCCTACCCCACCCATCTCCAGTCCTCTCACTCACTCTCCCTCCCCCACCCATCTCCAGTCCTCTCACTCACTCTCCCTCCCCCACCCATCTCCAGTCCTCTCACTCACTCTCCCTACCCCACCCATCTCCAGTCCTCTCACCCACTCTCCCTCCCCCACCCATCTCCAGTCCTCTCACCCACTCTCCCTCCCCCACCCATCTCCAGTCCTCTCACCCACTCTCCCTCCCCCACCCATCTCCAGTCCTCTCACTCACTCTCCCTCCCCCACCCATCTCCAGTCCTCTCCCCCACCCCCCACCCATCTCCAGTCCTCTCCCCCACCCCCACCCATCTCCAGTCCTCTCCCCCACCCCCACGCATCTCCAGTTCTCTCACCCTCCCTCCCCCACCCATCTCCAGTTCTCTCACCCTCCCTCCCCCACCCATCTCCAGTTCTCTCACCCTCCCTCCCCCACCCATCTCCAGTTCTCTCACCCTCCCTCCCCCACCCATCTCCAGTTCTCTCACCCTCCCTCCCCCACCCATCTCCAGTTCTCTCACCCTCCCTCCCCCACCCATCTCCAGTTCTCTCACCCTCCCTCCCCCACCCATCTCAAATCCTCTCCACCTCCCCCACCCACCCGTCTCCAGTCCTCTCACCCTCCCTCCCCCACCCATCTCACCCTCTCCCACCCATCTCCAATCCTCTCACCCTCCCACCCATCTCCAATCCTCTCACCCTCCCCCACCCACCCATCTCATCCTCTCCCACCCATCTCCAGTACTCTCACCCTCTCCCACCCATCTCCAATCCTCTCACCCTCCCACCCATCTCCAATCCTCTCACCCTCCCCCACCCATCTCCTGTCATCTCCCCCTCCCCCACCCATCTCCAGTCCCCTCCCATCTCCACTCCTCTCCCATCTCCACTCCTCTCCCTCCCATCTCCAGTCCTCTCTCCAATCCTCTCACCCACCCATCTCCACTCCCCCTCCCATCTCCACTCCTCTCTCCAGGCCTCTCTCCAATCCTCTCACCCATCTCCAGTCCTCTCTCCCTCCCATCTCCAGTCCTCTCATCCTCTCCCACCCATCTCCAGTCCTCTCATCCTCTCCCACCCATCTCCAGTCCTCTCATCCTCTCCCACCCATCTCCAGTCCTCTCATCCTCGCCCACCCATCTCCAGTCCTCTCATCCTCGCCCACCCATCTCCAGTCCTCTCATCCACCCCCCACCCATCTCCAGTCCTCTCCCCCACCCCCACCCATCTCCAGTCCTCTCCCCCACCCCCACGCATCTCCAGTTCTCTCACCCTCCCTCCCCCACCCATCTCCAGTTCTCTCACCCTCCCTCCCCCACCCATCTCCAGTTCTCTCACCCTCCCTCCCCCACCCATCTCCAGTTCTCTCACCCTCCCTCCCCCACCCATCTCCAGTTCTCTCACCCTCCCTCCCCCACCCATCTCCAGTTCTCTCACCCTCCCTCCCCCACCCATCTCCAGTTCTCTCACCCTCCCTCCCCCACCCATCTCAAATCCTCTCCACCTCCCCCACCCACCCGTCTCCAGTCCTCTCACCCTCCCTCCCCCACCCATCTCACCCTCTCCCACCCATCTCCAATCCTCTCACCCTCCCACCCATCTCCAATCCTCTCACCCTCCCCCACCCACCCATCTCATCCTCTCCCACCCATCTCCAGTACTCTCACCCTCTCCCACCCATCTCCAATCCTCTCACCCTCCCACCCATCTCCAATCCTCTCACCCTCCCCCACCCATCTCCTGTCATCTCCCCCTCCCCCACCCATCTCCAGTCCCCTCCCATCTCCACTCCTCTCCCATCTCCACTCCTCTCCCTCCCATCTCCAGTCCTCTCTCCAATCCTCTCACCCACCCATCTCCACTCCCCCTCCCATCTCCACTCCTCTCTCCAGGCCTCTCTCCAATCCTCTCACCCATCTCCAGTCCTCTCTCCCTCCCATCTCCAGTCCTCTCATCCTCTCCCACCCATCTCCAGTCCTCTCATCCTCTCCCACCCATCTCCAGTCCTCTCATCCTCTCCCACCCATCTCCAGTCCTCTCATCCTCTCCCACCCATCTCCAGTCCTCTCATCCTCGCCCACCCATCTCCAGTCCTCTCATCCTCGCCCACCCATCTCCAGTCCTCTCATCCTCTCCCACCCATCTCCAGTCCTCTTATCCTCCCCCACCCATCTCCAGTCCTCTCCCCTCCCCCTCCCATCTCCAGTCCTCTCCCCTCCCCCTCCCATCTCCAGTCCTCTCCCCCACCCATCTCCAGTCCTCTCACCCTCCCTCCCCCACCCACCCATCTCATCCTCTCCCACCCATCTCCAGTCCTCTCACCCTCTCCCACCCACCCATCTCCAGTCCTCTCACCCTCTCCCACCCACCCATCGCCAGTCCTCTCATCTCCAGTCCTCCCATCCTCTCATCCTCTCCCACCCATCTCCAATCCTCTCACCCTCCCCCAGTCCTCTCATCCTCGCCCACCCATCTCCAGTCCTCTCATCCTCTCCCACCCATCTCCAGTCCTCTTATCCTCCCCCACCCATCTCCAGTCCTCTCCCCTCCCCCTCCCATCTCCAGTCCTCTCCCCTCCCCCTCCCATCTCCAGTCCTCTCCCCCACCCATCTCCAGTCCTCTCACCCTCCCTCCCCCACCCACCCATCTCATCCTCTCCCACCCATCTCCAGTCCTCTCACCCTCTCCCCCCCACCCATCTCCAATCCTCTCACCCTCCCCCCCCACCCATCTCCAGTCCTCTCACCCTCCCTCCCCCACCCATCTCATCCTCTCCCACCCATCTCCAGTCCTCTCACCCTCTCCCACCCAGCTCCAGTCCTCTCACCCTCTCCCACCCACCCCCAGTCCTCTCACCCTCCCATCCCCAGTCCTCTCCAGTCCTCTCCCCAGTCCTCTCCCACCCACCTCCAGTCCTCTCCCACCCACCTCCAGTCCTCTCCCCATCCTCTCCCACCCATCTCCAGTCCTCTCATCCTCTCCCACCCATCTCCAGTCCTCTCATCCTCTCCCACCCATCTCCAGTCCTCTCATCCTCTCCCACCCATCTCCAGTCCTCTCATCCTCTCCCACCCATCTCCAGTCCTCTCATCCTCTCCCACCCATCTCCAGTCCTCTCCCCTCCCCCTCCCATCTCCAGTCCTCTCCCCCACCCATCTCCAGTCCTCTCACCCTCTCCCACCCACCCCCAGTCCTCTCACCCTCCCATCCCCAGTCCTCTCCCCATCCCATCCCCAGTCCTCTCCCCAGTCCTCTCCCACCCACCTCCAGTCCTCTCACACCCACCTCCAGTCCTCTCCCCATCCCATCCCCAGTCCTCTCCCCATCCCATCCCCAGTCCTCTCCCCATCCCATCCCCAGTCCTCTCCCCATCCCATCCCATCTCCAGTCCTCTCACACCCACCTCCAGTCCTCTCCCCCTCCCCCACCCATCCCCAGTCCTCTCCCCATCCCAAGTCCTCTCACACCCACCTCCAGTCCTCTCCCCCACCCACCCCAGTCCTCTCCCCCACCCCCACCCATCTCCAGTCCTCTCCCCCACCCATCTCCAGTCCTCTCCCCCACCCCCACCCATCTCCAGTCCTCTCCCCCACCCATCTCCAGTCCTCTCCCCCACCCATCTCCAGTCCTCTCCCCCACCCATCTCCAGTCCGCTCATCCTCCCCAGTCCTCTCATCCTCCCCAGTCCTCTCATCCTCCCCAGTCCTCTCATCCTCCCCAGTCCTCTCATCCTCTCCCACCCATCTCCAATCCTCTCACCTTATCCGTGGTTTTGTCCTGGGGTGAACTGCATCGCATCAGCACAGACCTCCATCTCAAACTGCCGGGTCTGTCCTGAGGTTTACTGTCCTTCTGTCTAAACAGCTCATCCAGAGAGTGTAGATCTATAGGGAACTCTTCCTCCTCCGTAGCCGCTCCACTCCAGACACTCTTCCTCCCCTCCACCTTCTCCTTAGGGATCTGCTCCCAGTTCAGCTTCCTTAGCCGGCTGTGACGGGCCGAGTCCATATGGGTTAGAGGAGAGGAGGGAGGTGGGGGAGGAGGAGGCGGCGGGGGAGGAGGAGGAGTATGAGCAGGGGTGAGGGGTAGGGGAACAGGTTTAGCGCCAGGAAGGAGAGGGAGGGTATCCATGGCTGTCACTTCCAAGATGAGGGGCGCAACACCGCGAGGGCTGGCGGGTGGCGTTCCATGAAAGGCACGGGACTCCTTGATGGACACGGTGAGGTTGATAAGCATAGAGGCTAATTGGGAGTTAGGATAGGGCTCAACTAGGGTTTAGGACTGGGACTGGTTGAAGAGCATGGAGGCTAGTTGGGAGTTAGGATAGGGCTCAACTAGGGTTTAGGACTGGGACTGGTTGAAGAGCATGGAGGCTAGTTGGGAGTTAGGATAGGGCTCAACTAGGGTTTAGGACTGGTTGAAAAGCATGGAGGCTAGTTGGGAGTTAGGATAGGGCTCAACTAGGGTTTAGGACTGGTTGAAGAGCATGGAGGCTAGTTGGGAGTTAGGATAGGGCTCAACTAGGGTTTAGGACTGGGACTGGTTGTGGTCTAACAGTGCAGATAGCCAGAGTTCAACACAGATAGATGGATATTGAAATGTAGGCTATAGGGGCTAGTTAGGGTGTAGCTTTAATGCTTGTTAGGGTGCTTCCCAACGGGCGAGTACAGTCTCTACTCAACCAAGGTGTCTTCTCTCTATTCTCTTCTCACAGTGGTGCAAGTCTCAGTCAGTCCCTCCAATCTAGGAAAACAACAACACAATGAAATCAGCTCCCAGGAAGGTTCAATAGACAGACAGACCTCAGAATACTGCTCATGCCATCTGTATTATACCAATATAGGCTATTCAGCAGTATAGGGTATCAGACAATGTAATGAAGCATTTCATCCAGTCTCCACGATCACATGACTTATTTAAAGACAGACATTATAAATACAGGCCCTGTCTAGTCTGGTCCTGGGCTTGACATTAACATCTTCATATGTTTTAGTTACTACACATTTGAGATGACATCAGATGCTCTGAGATTCAGAAGCCAAGTGTTCCATTGTCACTCCTTCTGATAAGCTGATGTAAAAAGGTTGAGCCTTAGCCTACATCAACCTATGTCATTTGGAATCAGTGTAACTTATGTTGTTGATTGTGATTGACAAACCACATTTTCAAATAATAAAAGTATGTCTTATCCATCTGTATTCTTTGAGTAAAACTCTGTACCAGACTAACACCGGTATTTAAGGTTTTTCAAGAAGCATTTGGAATATTCCAGTGTGCTGGCCCGCAAGCTACTAACTCGCCCACACCTGGCTAGTCCTTTAATTACCAGCATGGTTATGCCTGTTATATCTCTGTTCATCACTCTACAGCGGATCTAACTGGCTGTTTGTTACACAGTCTGAAACATGTTACCTTCAGTCAGGTTACAGAGAGAAAGACAGAGAGAGAGCGAGAGAGAACAGCATGTGTAATCCTGCACTGTTTCACCCTGATGCCTGCCTCAAGTCCACACACACGCCCTGCCTGCTGCTCTACCTTCTAATTATTGCAAATGGGAGAGAGGTGTAGAGAAACAGGTGATCTACTCTCTCTCTCACACGGAAAGGTGTTACAGAAAACGCCCCCACATTGTCTGTGTCTAATATGACTAGATTCTATTCAGATAGGACTTGTCCGGTCACGAATATTAAACAGATTCTGAAAATTAGCAATAAGCATCATGCACCCAATGGGGAGTTTTGGATAGGCCTTTCCTGCAATTATACAAACGAGTCAGTAAGGTTTCAAGTGCATGTTCTAATTAATTGGATTGAAAATATAAGTTATTCAATCATAATGGCAACATGTGGGGCTCCTCGTGTGATTTTCTTTGCATGAATGACAACTCTCGGGTACAATGGCGCTCTGAGGCCCGTAATCAATGCCAAGTTAGTTGTTTCAATTTGCACGGCATGAGCGCGCAACAGAGGCTGCTTTTAGACTGACTGCACAATTCTGATCTTTTTTGGACCAATCATATCAGATTTTCAACATCAGATTTTTCTTCTAGAGCTAATCTGATTGGTCAAAAAGAACAATACGTTCAAAAGAAGATCAGAATTGTGCTGCCTGTCTAAACACAGCCAAAGACCTTACATCTCTGATTAGGCCAACCGTAAATTACTATTTTTTCCTACTATACAGCCAAGACAGTCATTCTTCAA
The DNA here is from genome assembly GCF_965601325.2 of Salmo salar. Lineage (NCBI taxonomy): Eukaryota > Metazoa > Chordata > Actinopteri > Salmoniformes > Salmonidae > Salmo > Salmo salar. Next base: position 95,044,694 of record NC_138299.1, read on the forward strand.
AAGTAAACAATGTTAAATAAATACATAATTTGGGAGAAGTAGGCGAAGATAGTTCATAGCCTGATGGTTTTAATTCAAGGAGGAATGAAGAGATTGTGTGGACACCCCCAAAACAAACACATTCAATTGACAGATTTAATCTAAAACGGTGTCAGTTCCTAAAATAGACTTTCTTTCATTTAAAAACACTCAGCCACCTAGGTAGCATGGGCCTACCGTGAATATTCAGAATTTGATCATCTCTGCATGTTTTTTCTCAATTAAATGTAGGCTAAATTACTTTATAAAGACAATTGTTTAGGCTATAGAGAAATTGCAATAATGACTTAAATTTACAAAGCAATCCTCTAGTTTATCGTATTCGGTTTATCGTGGTTATTTCCAGCTTTTCCTGCAAAAAGAAAATCACTAAAAACAAAAACACATGCTACTTACAGTGCGTTATGATGCGATATCCAACTTTCCAAAGGTAACACCCAAAGTTATTTTACAATTCCTTCTTTCTTGTTGTAAACTTCAATGAAAAACGTATTGTTTTAATTCGTTCTCTGTTGCTTGATGCCTCCTCGCTCAAGCCAATGCATTGTGCTGCTCCGCAGTTTGAAGTGTTCTACTCTGCTCTGCTCAATTTGCAGGAAAACTTTCCTAGCGCTGAAGGAACGCGCAGGCGCGCCGCCGCGTCGTTTAGATTTGCCCAGGATCGCGCACCTCAGGACTCAACGTTTTGGAACGTTCAGATAGAAATATGTTATGTAGAACAAACATGCCACTCTGACATGTAGAATAAGGAATCACGGCGGCTCTATGCATGAATATATATCTGCAACGTTCGATACGTTTGGCAACTGAACGTGGCTCTGACCTTCTTGCATTATTTCATCCCAACTTTCCCATGTGATGGTCAAACAGGTACTACACTAATCACTCCAGTGGTTTCCCCTGCATACCTGAGCACATTTATAATGCCTGGACACATTTACAACAGGCTTACACACTAACACACTTTTATTTAACTAGGCAAGTCAGTTAAGAACAAATTCTTATTTTCAATGACGGCCTAGGAACAGTGGGTTAACTGCCTTGTTCAGGGGCAGAACGACAGATTTTTACCTTGTCAGCTCAGGGATTCAGATCTAGCAACCTTTCGGTTACTAGTCCAACGCTCTAACCACTAGGCTACCTGCTGCCCCAACACATAATGGTGAATAAAAAGAGTACTTATGAGATGATATAGAAATTGCCATTATTAGGATAAAATGTATAGATACAATTGTGGCCAAATATATTGGCACCCTTGCACTTTTGTTAAATAATTCCCTATTTCTTCTAAAATAAATTGAAACTGAATTTTTTTTTGGTCTTCACACCTGGTTTTTGTATTTTCAACATTGCCGAACCAATTTTATTTTTGTAAACTAAAGTTTACAATTTAATTTGAAAATAAAAACAAATGGCATTAAGGCAATTATTGGCACCCCGGAGCTAATACTTGGTTACACAGCCTTTCCCAAGATAACGCTGGCAAATTCTTCTTGTAGCCATCAATGAGCTTGCTGCACCTTTCTGCTGGCAATTTGGCCCACTCTTCACCAGCAAACTGCTCTAATTCTTCAAAGCCCTCCACCAACCGCTGTTTTCAGCTCTCGCCATAGTTTATGGATGTGATTCAGATCTGGACTCTTCGCTGACCACTCCAGAATCGTCCAACGTTTCTTCTTGAACCTTTCCAGTGTGCTTTTGATGTGTGCTTGGGGTTGTTGTCCTGCTGGAAGACTCACAACCTTCAACAGAGACAGTTTTTGGACTGTGTCTCTGGAATGGTTCAGAGATGCTGTATCTGAATCACATCCAAAACCAATGCTAAAATCTAAAAACGGCAGTTGGCGGAAGGCATCCCTCAAACATTGAACAATTCGAAATTGCCAGTTAAAAGGTGCAGCAAGATCATTGATGACAACAAGAACAATTTATTGTTACAGTATCTTGGTGATAAGTCCTTGTTCCAGGGTTATCATCACAGGGGGGTGGGGCTGTGATCTCGGCCTGGTGTAGAGAGCCTTGATCAGGGGAGAGAGGAGGGGAACAAGACCCTGAGAAACCACATGGATTAGACAGACATGGAGATTATGTTCAGATCCAGATGAGACTAGAGAGGGAGAGATGGAGCAGGGGATGAGTGAAAGAGAAGGAGCAGGAGGGAGAAAGAGCCTGCTGAGTGGGAACAGAAACAATTATAGAGAGAGAAAAATTAGAGAGAGAGTGTATGAAGGGATGAAGCCTGAAAGCCAAGAAGCTAGAAGTCCAGACAGGCTGTTGACCCATGGGTGTGAAGCCACAACACTGGCCTTTCATTAGACGTGCTTGGGCGTCCGGGGTGCTTCTGGACCCATGTCACCTGTGTGTTCTCAGGTAGGTAGCCTCCTTTACACGGCACGGTGACAGAAACAACTTAACACATCAGAGGCAGTAGTAGTTCATTAGGAGGTTATGACCTCTCAGGACCAGACATTCTTCTCTCTGACTCCGTCTATCCATCGGGGTGTGTTATGATTATGGCGAGACTGTGCCAGAATAAACTAACTCTCAGGAAATGTCTCTTTCTGTCCAGTCAGTTCAGGCTTTATTTAAATAGAATTTAACATTTGATTTGATTTAATTTAGTCCTATTCATTAACTTAGATGTTTGGTTGAGATGGAAACGTGAATCCAACATATCATTTATTAATTTGTAGACAAACTGGAATTAAAGCCAGATTAAGTCTGCGGCACAAAAGATACATTTCGTTGGCAACTAAACACAATTCAATATCACTTTTGCAATACATTAAATAGCCTAAAGTTAAAGCTATCTTACAGACTAATGTAACAGTATTTATTCAAACTTAAAATGAGTAAAACATCCGTGGCCACACTGAGGTTACTGTAACTATAATGTTTTCTAATGTAATCATAGAAAGAGTACGTGTTCAAGATAGAATGCAAAGGTCATCACAGGTCTGTGGACATCTTCACAATGCCTGTAACAATCTGAGTAGAATCTTGAACGTCATTGATCACTTGAACCATGTACTGTTAATGTAATCTCAACTACAATCCATTTGTTTGTGATATAAGATAAAGCACAGTGGTTTCACATTAATCTGTTGTGTAAATACAACATATCTGACAGTGTATTCCCATTTCAACTATGTTGAGCTTTTAAAAAAAGGATGAAAGCGAAGTGATAACACATTTAGATGACAACTAAAGCAGACGACCTGATATTGTTTTTCTATTGGACTTTGGTTGAGCTTTTACAGCTTTCAGATGAAAGCATAGTGATAACACATTGGGAATTCAACAAACTTCTGGCTGTCTTTTTGAGTGGGTGAAAAAAGATTCAAATCTCATTGATCAATGTCTCAACCAAATATTACCTACATTTCCACGTTGAAATGTACACATACATCTATATATACATACATACACACATACATACACACACATATATATATATATATATATATACAGTATATACATACTATGGATGTGTTTTGGTGTTCACCGTTTGATCAATTGATGAGGGTGATTTGTGTGAATGTTTTGGTAAGTGGGGGACCATAAGCGTGAGAACTGCCCCCACCCCCTAATGCTTACAGATGGACTGTCAACCCCTCTCTCCGACCCCCTCCAGAAACTCAGATTAAAGCTTGATGGGGTCGTTACAGCCGTACAGGGAGAGTTTAGCCTCTCTCCTTTAGAAATCTCTAATCTCTCTTTGATGTCCTTCAGGGTTACATACAGTAAAGGTGAGCACCTCCCATGAGTCACACACACACACACACACACACACACACACACACACACACACACACACTCATGGACACACACACAAAATAATGCACGCAGAAAGGAAAGCTGTACAATGATGTCCCATTAGTTGAAACCTCACAGCTAAACATAACAGACAATCTAGTCAATGTAATAAAGTACACCAATAAACAGGCGAGTCAACATCTCAATGTAAAGTTATTGTTAGGAGGAGCTCCTGGTCTTCAAATAATACTAATTTCACAGAGCTTTGTACAGTTAATTTGGTCACAGGACCTAGCAGTGATCCAGGCTTGATAAATCCTCTGCTGGGCTGTCTGGTCTGGTGCGGATTTCCTTCAGGGCCTATCTGTCCCGAGTGGAGAATACATACACATTCCCCTCACAGTTCTTTATTAGTCAGCTTAATATCCCCTAGAGTCTATTGACATACCGGTGCGTCAATCTAAGTTACATAATAATACAAAAATCCCCATAACGATCCGTCAGTTTAAGATATCTGTTGTTTTTTTTGTTGTTGCATGGGATGAGTCTCAATCCACCACATCCTCCTATGGCGACCTTCCTCATCTGCAGTGGAAAGTGTCCGAGTTACAGTGGACTATGACATATCCCGAATAACCACTGTTCTCACGAAAACGGCTGTAGCGTCCAAACGGTTTGTCCTACAAACTAATATGACCACTCTATAGAAAGATGAAACACATGATGGTGGTCTCCGTTTTGCTCTACAACCCCCACAAGTGTCACGGGACTCGTCTGAAGGGAACACATACAAATGAATGGAAGAATGGAGGTAGTTTTGTGCCTACCCCAAAAATGTGTTAAATATGTGTAAGAAAGAAATGTGTCACTGTCCCAATACCATTGGAGCTCATTGTATATCTCAGGAAAACTCAGAGCCCTATAGGCAACTCTGGGCCCTACAGTTGTTATAGGCTACACTACCGGTCCAAAGTTTGGACACACCTACTCATTCCAGGGTTTTTCTTTATTTGTACTATTTTCTACATTGTAGAATAATAGTGAAGACATCAAAACTATGAAATAACACATATGGAATCATGTAGTAACCAAAAAAGTGTTAAACAAATCAAAATACATTTTATATTTGAGATTCTTCAAAGTAGCCACCCTTTGCCTTGATGACAACTTTGCACACTCTTGTCCTACCACCTCCCTCCCTCTCTACTCCTGGTACTACCCCGCTCACCCCTCCCTCCCTCACTCCATTCCTCCCTCCCTCCCCTCCCCTCTCCCTCCCTCCTCACTATTCTACCCCCCCCCCTCTGTCCTCCCCCTCCCTCCTTGTCCTACTACCCCCTCCCTCCCTCTCTATTCTGTCTGTTTGTCTTTGTACATCTGGCTGTCGGAGCCACTTCCGACTCCAATTAGGATTTCCCGAGACTCATTAAAAGGGCTTATTGGCTGAGAGAAACCACCAGCCCAGACTGACTACTGCTCCTCTGTCCCCTTCCCACCCCTTCCCACCCCCACTATGCTACGCTATACTGTCTTGGTGTGTGTGTGTTTCTGTGTGTGTGTGTGTATGTTATTGGTGTGTGTGTGTGTGTCTTGCCATTTATGAGCAGCTCTGTGACTCAATCATCACACTACAGTCTCACTCCACTAGAACTCCACGGTGACACACGGTGACACACGGTGACACACGGTGACACACGGTGACACACGATGACACACGATGACACACGATGACACACGGTGACACACGGTGACACACGGTGACACACGGTGACACACGATGACACACGGTGACACACGGTGACACACGGTGACACAATGACACAGACAAATCTCCTCTCTTCTCCTTTTATTCCTGTGTTTCTCCACACTCCCTCTTGTCTTTACTTGGCTGTTTCCTTCTCAGGGCCTGTAATGGTTGAAACTGACACAGACTCCTCAGTCGTATCTAATGACTGGTGCAATGTGTGCTTCCAGACTGTACAATTAATGTAAGCAGTGGAAATTGAATCAAATGAAATCTCTTCTCCCTACCAGTTGGCCGTTGACTAAACTCAAGTGCTTGTTGGATTAATGAATGACAATGAGACATCCACGGAGGCAGTAGTTTAGAGCACATAGACCCCAATCTGAGTTTACAGGGGGTCTCTCTGGAAGGGTAGCATCCCAAATGGCACCCTATTCCCTATATAGTGCACCCCTGGTCAAAGTAGTGCACTATGTAGGGAATAGGGTGCCATTTGGGATTCAGCAGTCCATGTATCTGGAGGAGGCTGTCTGTGTGGCAGGACCGCTCACATAGTTCATATTCAAAGGACCCGGGGCCTTGTAAAGGAAGCCATAAATAGAGATTGACAAAGCGAGTTGCATACACAAAGACCTGGCCTTTAAATAGGCTGTGTGTATAGTGGGGTGTTGGGGTGGAGGTGGAGGACTGGGGCTGTGTATAGTGAGGCAGAGCAGAGGGATGCAGGGGGGCTGGGGCTGTGTATAGTGAGGCAGAGCAGAGGGATGCAGGGGGGCTGGGGCTGTGTATAGTGAGGCAGAGCAGAGGGATGCAGGGGGGCTGGGGCTGTGTATAGTGAGGCAGAGCAGAGGGATGCAGGGGGCTGGGGCTGTGTATAGTGAGGCAGAGCAGAGGGATGCAGGGTGGGGTGAAAGAGTACTGGGGCTGTGTATAGTGAGGCAGAGCAGAGGGATGCAGGGTGGGGTGAAAGAGTACTGGGGCTGTGTATAGTGAGGCAGAGCAGAGGGATGCAGGGGGCTGGGGCTGTGTATAGTGAGGCAGAGCAGAGGGATGCAGGGTGGGGTGAAAGAGTACTGGGGCTGTGTACAGAGGGGTGGAAGGGTGGAGGCCTGAGGGAGGGCTGTGCTAGGGTGGTCATGTATAGAGTCTATAGTGGGTCATTAAAGCAAGGTCTCACACTAAGCCTCCCCTCTCCCCCATCACTGCAAACAAACTAACCCCACAGCTCACATTCTAGAACCTTGGTCAGATTGTCTTTCAGTTCCATTTTCTGTGTTCTAACACATTCTAGAACCTTGGTCAGATTGTCTTTCAGTTCCATTTTCTGTGTTCTAACACATTCTAGAACCTTGGTCAGATTGTCTTTCAGTTCCATTTTCTGTGTTCTAACACATTCTAGAACCTTGGTCAGATTGTCTTTCAGTTCCATTTTCTGTGTTCTAACACATTCTAGAACCTTGGTCAGATTGTCTTTCAGTTCCATTTTCTGTGTTCTAACACATTCTAGAACCTTGGTCAGATTGTCTTTCAGTTCCATTTTCTGTGTTCTAACATATTCTAGAACCTTTACTATACCCTGCATCAGGTGCAGTATGCAAGTAAGGGACTTCTTTTTTTTTCTTACATTTTTGATTGTTTGATTATTTTGAAGAATTCAAATAATATTGTGACGAATTCAAGCTCAATTGATTTGAGTTATGAAACGTGAGTTGCATGCTATCACTAGTGAGTTATTGAGAGATATTTCTAAGTGAATTAAACGTGAGTTACATGGTATCACTAGTGAGTTATTGAGAGATATTTCTAAGTGAATGAAATGCTATCAGTAGTGTGTCTTATTGACAAATTGTTTATAGCCACTTTCTTAACCGGATTCTCCTTCCATCGTCAGCGCCAAGCATCTACGTGCCCTACACTGCGTAAAGCCTTGTTCCACGCACACGCGCACACGCCCCCCCCCACACACACACACACACACACACACACACACACACACACACACACACACACACACACACACACACACACACCACACACACACACACACACACACACACACACAGTTACTTCAACCAGCTAAACCTAATTATCCCCACTTCCCCGCCCCCTTCCCCTCTGAGCCAAGCAGTGATGTCAACCATAGAGAGGTTGGATTGGCACACCGCCCAGCAATGGTTAAACTGGCAGGAGGAGAGGAGGAGGAGAAGAGGAGAGGGGGAGAGGAAAGGAGGAGAGGGGGAGAGGGGAGAAGGAGGAGAGGGGAGAGGAGGAGATGGGGAAAAGAAGGGGAGAGGAGGAGGGGAGGAGCAGGAGAAGGAGAAGGAGAGGAGGAGAGGGGGAGATGGGGAGAGGAGAGGAGGAGAGGAGGAGAGGGGGAGATGGGGAGATGGGGAGAGGAGGAGAGGAAGAAGAGGAGAGGAGGGGAGGAGGGGAGGAGAGAAGGGAGGAGGGGGGAGGGGAGGAGAGGAGGGGAGGAGGGGAGGAAAGGAGGGGAGGAGAGATTCTGGCTGGCCGTTGCGTAGGGTCCAAATGGATTAGAGTTTCAGCTAAGCGCTGGAGCAGCAAAACCAAACTCCCCCTCTCTCTCCTGTCTCTCTCGCCCCAATCCAGCTCACATCCCAACCAACATCTCGCTTTTTCTCCCAACTCTCCCCTCTCCAGCTCTGATTAAGTCAGCCCGGTTAATGCTGAAAGGAGAACATGCAGGGAGATGCAAGGGACTGGGCCCTGGAGGGCCCTGGGGGCCCGGGACCTTCTCCTAGGGGATTAATCTATAGCGTTGTCCCCTCTGCTTCCACTCAGCAGGCCTGTGCTGAGGTCCATTTATTACGACCTAAACTGTTACGTAAGAACACAGCCTACCTTTTGCTGAGGCATCTGAGATGTTAGTTATACAAGACACTCTCTGACTCAGCCACAGTCCAGTTTATACCCTCAGGCCCTTGGGCTGGGATTCTCTGACTCTGCCACGGTCCAGTTTATACCCTCGGGCCCTTGGGCTGGGATTCTCTGACTCAGCCACGGTCCAGTTTATACCCTCGGGCCCTTGGGCTGGGTTCTCTGACTCTGCCATGGTCCAGTTTATACCCTCGGGCCCTTGGGCTGGGATTCTCTGACTCAGCCATGGTCCAGTTTCTACCCTCGGGCCCCTGTGATTCTATGAGATTCTATTAGCCGTGGTCCAGTTTCTACCCTCGGGCCCCTGTGATTCTATGAGATTCTATTAGCCGTGGTCCAGTTTCTACCCTCGGGCCCCTGTGATTCTATGAGATTCTATTAGCCGTGGTCCAGTTTCTACCCTTGGGCCCCTGTGACTTTCTGTGATTCTATGAGCCACAATCCAGTTTCTGTAGAGGCTGCATGGCAATTGGGTGACGAGACAGGGAATCTTCATCAAGGATCAGCTAAAGAGGAAGGCTATCAATGGGTCAAAGACAGTCAATGTATGGGGCCTATGATGGATTCCCTATCACTTGTCTTAGTAATGTTGATGACAACCACAATATTCTGAAATATTTACAAAGTGAAAGTAACAGAGGAGATGACATACTGTAGATTGAGTCAATTAAAGTCTACGAAAGCACAGGATATGAGTTTGTGTGGTTGTTTTCTTTGAGTGAAAACACTCCCTCCCTTTTTCTCTTCTGACACAGAGAGAGCTGGCATGCATGGATAAGAGAGAAGAGAGGATAAAAAGGAAGAGTGGCCACTGCAGGGTCACAATGGCCAGCTGAGTTATTTGGAGAACCCCTGTGGAAATGGAAGGGGTATGAAGGCCTGTTGCTAGGCCTGTTGCTAGGCCTGTCACACACACACACACACACACACACACACACACACACACACACACACACACACACACACACACACACACACACACACACACACACACACACACAACACACAAACCCAACCCTGTGATTGTAGGTCAAGTACACTAGAGATCTACTTTGCCATAAAGATCAGAGCTCTTGGAGGCTAATGTATCATATTTGCTAAATTAATACATGGTATTCATATGCCTCTGATGGTTGTTATTTATATACAGTACCAGTCAAAAGTTTGTACACACCTACTCATTCAAGGGTTTTTTGTATTTTTCAATTTTTTTAGCCACCCTTTGCCTTGATGACAGCTTTGCACACTTAACAGGTGTGTCTTGTTAATTTGAGGAATTTATTTCCTTATTAATGCGTTTGAGCCAATCAGTTGTGTTGTGACAAGGTAGGGGTGGTACACAGAAGATAGCCCTATTTGGTTAAAGACCAAGTCCTACTCTGGCAAGAACAGCTCAAATATGCATGTCTAGCTTTAAGACATGAAGGTCAGTCAATGTGGAAAATTACAACAACTTTGAAAGTTTCCTCAAGTGCAGTCACAAAAACCATCAAGCGCTATGATGAAACTGTCTCTCATGAGGACCGCCACAGGAAAGAAAGACGCAGAGTTACCTCTGCTGCAGAGGATAAGTTCATTAGAGTTACCAGCCTCAGAAATTGCAGCCCAAATTAATGCTTCACCGAGTTCAAATAGAAGACATCTCAACATCAACTGTTCAGAGGAGACTGCGTGAATCAGGTCTTCATGGTCAAATTGCTGCAAAGAAACCACTACTAAAGGACATCAATAAGAAGAAGAGACTTGCTTGGGCCAAGAAACACGAGCAATGGACATTAGATTGGTGGAAATCTGTCCTTTGGTCTGATGAGTCCAAATTTGAGAGTTTTGGTTCCATCCACCTTGTCTTTGTGAAACGCAGAGTAGGTGAATGGATAATCTCCGCACGTGTTGTTCCCACCATGAAGCATGGAGGAGGAGGTGTGATGGTGTGGGGGTGCTTGGCTGGTGACACTGTCTGTGATTTATTTAGAATTCAAGGACACTTCACCAGCTTGGCTACCACAGCATTCTGCAGCGATACACCATCCCATCTGGTTTGCACTTAGTGGGACTATCATTTGTTTTTCAACAGGACAATGACCCAACACACACCTCCAGGCTATGTAAGGGCTATATGACCAAGTGGGAGAGTGATGGAGCGCTGCATCAGATGACCTGGCCTCCACAGGCACCCGGCCTCAACCCAATTGAGATGGTTTGGGATGAGTTGGACCGCTGAGTGAAGGAAAAGCAGCCAACAAGTGCTCAGCATATGTGGGAACTCCTTCAAGACTGTTGGAAAAGCATTCCAGGTGAAGCTGTTTGAAAGAATGCCAAGAGCGTGCAAAGTTGTCATCAAGGCAAAGGGTGGCTACTTTGAAGAATCTCAAATATAAAATGTATTTTGATTTGTTTAAGACTTTTTTGGTTACTACATGATTCCATATGTGTTATTTCATTGTTTTGATGTCTTCACTATTATTCTACAATGTAGAAAATAGTAAAAATAAGAAAAACCATTGAATGAGTTGGTGTGTCCAAACTTTTGACCGTGACTGTATCTCTGCTGGTTGTTATTTATTTATCTCTGATGGTTGTTATTTATATATCTTTGCTGGTTGTTATTTATTTATCTCTGCTGGTTGTTATTTATATATCTCTGATGGTTGTTATTTATATATCTCTGCTGGTTGTTATTTATATATCTCTGCTGGTTGTTATTTATATTTTTTTTTATATATTTCTGCTGGTTGTTATTTATACAATATACACTACACTTTGTAGTGTAGTGTGTTTGTAGTGTAGTGTGTTTGTAGTGTAGTGTGTTTGTAGTGTAGTGCAATGTAGTGTGTTTGTAGTGTAGTGTAATGTGCTTGTAGTGTAGTGTGTAATGTAGTGTAGTGTAATGTGTTTGTAGTGTAGTGTGTAGTGTAGTGTAGTGAGTGTAGCGTAGTGTAGTGTAGCGTAGTGTTGTGTAGTGTAGTGTAGTGCAGTGTGTAGTGTGTTTGTAGTGTAGTGTAATGTAGTGTAGTGTTGTGTAGCATATTAGAGTGTAGTGTAGTGTAATGTAGTGTAGTGTGTTTGTAGTGTAGTGTGTTTGCAGTGTGTTTGCAGTGTAGTGTAGTGTAGTGTATTTGTAGTGTAGTGTAGTGTAGTGTAGTGTAGTGTTTTGTAGTGTAGTGTTTTGTAGTGTAGTGTGTTTGTAGTGTAGTGTGTTTGTAGTGTAGTGTAGTGTTTTGTAGTGTAGTGTGTTTGTAGTGTAGTGTAATGTGCTTGTAGTGTAGTGTGTAATGTAGCGTAGTGTAGTGTAGTGTAGTGTAGTGTAGTGTAGTGTGTAGTGTAGTGTAGTGTAGTTTAGTGTAGTGTGTTTGTAGTGTAGTATAATATTGTGTGTTTATAGTGTAGTGTGTTTGTAGTGTAGTGTAGTGTGGTGTAGTGTAGTGTAGTGTAGTGTAGTGTATTGTGTTGTGTAGTGTGTAGCATAGCGTAGTGTGTTTGTGGTGTCGTGCGTTTGTAGTGTAGTGTAGTGTGGTGTGGTGTAGTGTGTTTGTAGTTGTGTGTAGTTTATTTGTAGTGTGATGTGTTTGTGGTGTAGTGTAGTTTAGTGTAGTGTAGTGTGTTTGTAGTGTAGTGTAGGGCAGTGTGTTTGTAGAGTGTTTTTAGTGTTATGTGTTTGTAGTGTAGTGTATTGTATTGTATTGTAGTGTAGTGTAGTGTGTTTTTAGTGTAGTGTGTTTCTAGTGTACTGTGTAGTGTAGTGTAATGTGTTTGTAGTTGTGTGTAGTGTCTTCGTAGTGTGTTTGTGGTGAAGTGTAGTTTAGTGTGTTTGTAGTGTGTTTGTAGTGTAGTGTGTTTGTAGTGTAGTGTAGTGTAGTGTGTTTGTAGTGTAGTGTAGTGTAGTGTAGTGTAGTGTAGTGTGTTTGTAGAGTAGTGTGTTTGTAGTGTAGTGTGTTTGTAGTGTAGTGTAGTGTAGTGTGTTTGTAGTGTAGTGTGTTTGTAGAGTAGTGTGTTTGTAGTGTAGTGTGTAGTGTAGTGTAGTGTAGTGTAGTGTGTTTGTAGTGTAGTGTATTGTGTTTGTAGTGTAGTGTAGTGTGTTTGTAGTGTAGTGTAGTGTAGTGTGTTTGTAGTGTAGTGTGTTTGTAGTGTAGTGTAGTGTAGTGTGTTTGTAGTGTAGTGTGTTTGTAGAGTAGTGTGTTTGTAGTGTAGTGTAGTGTAGTGTGTTTGTAGTGTAGTGTGTTTGTAGTGTAGTGTGTTTGTAGTGTAGTGTGTTTGTAGTGTAGTGTATTGTGTTTGTAGTGTAGTGTAGGGTAGTGTGTTTGTAGTGTAGTGTAGTGTAGTGTGTTTGTAGTGTAGTGTGTTTGTAGAGTAGTGTGTTTGTAGTGTAGTGTGTTTGTAGAGTAGTGTGTTTGTAGTGTAGTGTGTTTGTAGTGTAGTGTAGTGTAGTGTGTTTGTAGTGTAGTGTAGTTTGTGGTGTGGTGTAGTGTAGTGTGTTTGTAGTGTAGTGTGTAGTGTAGTATAGTGTGTTTGTAGTGTAGTGTAGTGTAGTGCAGTGTGTAGTGTGTTTGTAGTGTAGTGTAATGTAGTGTAGTGTTGTGTAGCATAGTAGAGTGTAGTGTAGTGTAGTGTAGTGTAGTGTAGTTTAGTGTAGTGTGTTTGTAGTGTAGTGTGTTTGTAGTGTAGTGTGTTTGCAGTGTAGTGTAGTGTGTTTGTAGTGTGTTTGCAGTGTGGTGTAGTGTAGTGTATTTGTAGTGTAGTGTTTTGTAGTGTAGTGTTTTGTAGTGTAGTGTGTTTGTAGTGTATTGTGTTTGTAGTGTAGTGTAATGTGCTTGTAGTGTAGTGTGTAATGTAGTGTGTAGTGTAGTGTAGTGAGTGTAGCGTAGTGTAGTGTAGTGTAGTGTGTAGTGTTGTGTAGTGTAGTTTAGTGTAGTGTGTTTGTAGTGTAGTATAATATTGTGTGTTTATAGTGTAGTGTGTTTGTAGTGTAGTGTAGTGTGGTGTAGTGTAGTGTAGTGTAGTGTAGTGTGTAGTGTAGTGTGTAGCATAGCGTAGTGTGTTTGTGGTGTTGTGCGTTTGTAGTGTAGTGTAGTGTGGTGTGGTGTAGTGTAGTGTAGTGTAGTGTGTAGTGTAGTGTGTAGCATAGCGTAGTGTGTTTGTGGTGTTGTGCGTTTGTAGTGTAGTGTAGTGTGGTGTGGTGTAGTGTGTTTGTAGTTGTGTGTAGTTTATTTGTAGTGTGATGTGTTTGTGGTGTAGTGTAGTTTAGTGTAGTGTAGTGTGTTTGTAGTGTAGTGTAGGGCAGTGTGTTTGTAGAGTGTTTTTAGTGTTATGTGTTTGTAGTGTAGTGTATTGTATTGTATTGTAGTGTAGTGTAGTGTGTTTTTAGTGTAGTGTGTTTCTAGTGTACTGTGTAGTGTAGTGTAATGTGTTTGTAGTTGTGTGTAGTGTCTTCGTAGTGTGTTTGTGGTGAAGTGTAGTTTAGTGTGTTTGTAGTGTGTTTGTAGTGTAGTGTGTTTGTAGTGTAGTGTAGTGTAGTGTGTTTGTAGTGTAGTGTAGTGTAGTGTAGTGTGTTTGTAGAGTAGTGTGTTTGTAGTGTAGTGTGTTTGTAGTGTAGTGTAGTGTAGTGTGTTTGTAGTGTAGTGTAGTTTGTGGTGTGGTGTAGTGTAGTGTGTTTGTAGTGTGTTTGTAGTGTAGTGTGTAGTGTAGTATAGTGTAGTGTGTTTGTAGAGTAGTGTGTTTGTAGTGTAGTGTGTTTGTAGTGTAGTGTAGTGTAGTGTGTTTGTAGTGTAGTGTAGTTTGTGGTGTGGTGTAGTGTAGTGTGTTTGTAGTGTGTTTGTAGTGTAGTGTGTAGTGTAGTATAGTGTGTTTGTAGTGTAGTGTAGTGTAGTGTAGTGTAGTGTAGTGTGTTTGTAGAGCAGTGTGTTTGTAGTGTAGTGTGTTGTAGTGTAGTGTGTTTGTAGTGTAGTGTGTTTGAGTGTGGTGTAGTGTGTTTGTAGTGTAGTGTAGTGTGTTTGTAGTGTAGTGTAGTGTGGTGTAGTGTAGTTGTAGTGTAGTGTGGTGTAGTGTAGTTGTAGTGTAGTGTGTTTGTAGTGTTTATGCAGTGTAGTGTATTATAGTATAATGTGTTAAATTTCAATGAAATATAAATAATATATTTACAAGACACAAGGAGACCGGAAAAGGACAGAATTAAGTCATAGAAAACATAGTTTGGTCAAAGCAAAACAGTATCCTTTTTACTCTTCTGCTTGAGACCCCAAAAATAAACAAAGTGATAAAGTCAACAAACACACAAGTATCACCTGGCTCAGACCAGGCCGGTAAACACATCCATGTGTCTCAGTTTAGCCATCGCGTGTATATACTAGTGGCCCCCTCGGCTCTCTGTTGTGAAAACTCAAGATGGGCTCTAAGGAAAGCAGAGACACAGAGTTAAAGGATTAAGAACAGTAATAGCAGAGAGAGAGAGATGAGAGGGGGGGAGAGAGAGAGAGAGAGAGAGCGAGAGAGAGAGTGAAAAAGAGAGAAAGTAAGGAAGAAAGTGATAGCGAGAGAGAGCGAGAAAGAGAGAGAGAGAGATCCTCCATGAGATATAAGGTGAGATTCCCAGAGGGCCAAAGTCCCATTTAAAGAGCCCCCGAGGTTAAGGTTAGAGGTCAAGGGTTATCTCTGTTTAGGGTTAAAGGGTTTAACCTTAGGGGTATACTACAATGGAAGCTACATCTACTCAGGCTTTTAGCCAGCTTCAGTTAGCTTCACATTCCAGGTCAGGCTTCGTCCATACTACGGTGGATATTTGATCATGCAGCTTCCACTAACTCAAGCAGGCTTGAAACTGCATGTGCAAGTCCACATGGCTAGTCAAACACCAAATTATTCATTGAGACAACGCTGAACCATCAATCCATGGGCAAGTGTCACGTCCTGACTATAAAGTGGTCTTATTTTCTATGGTAGAGACGGTCAGGACGTGACTAGGGGTTTTATCTAGTTTAATTTTTCTATGTTGTGTTCTAGTTAAATTTTTCTATGTTGGGGTTTTTGTATGATTCCCAATTAGAGGCAGCCGGTCATCGTTGTCTCTAATTGGGGATCATATTTAAGGAGTTGTTTTTCCCACCTGTGTTTGTGGGAGATAATTTTGAGTTAGTGCATGTAGCACCTCTTTGTCATGGTTTGTTGTATGTCTTGCATTGTTTCACATAAAAGTGTAAGTATGTGGAATGATACCCACACTGAGCTTTGGTCCGTTCCTACACACAGTCGTGACAGCAAGTCAGTAGCACATTTTCATTTTTGCAGAAATCAACATGAAAGAAAAGTTATCTTGCAAATTTATCCAGAATGGATTCCAACCCTAATCTTGCTTACAACTGCACTGGGATCGGATAGGCTTTCTGTTTAAATTAAGACACCACGGCGCTGGTGCAAAATATGGCTTGAAAAACTTCAATCCAGGGATGAGAAGTGCGTTGTACTCCAAATTGTCCCATTAACTGTTACACCGAGAAGATTTGAGCGACTGCTAGATTTTCCAGGAAACTGCCCTTTTTGTTCTCATGCTAGGTAGCAGAAGCCACAGCAGTCATTTTGGAATGGCAGTGTCAACCAATCAGCTCCTTTGTTGTTCAATGTGATGTGCCATTCCAAAGTGGCTACTGCTAGGTAGCATGAGGATGAAAACAGCAGTTGTGATGATGGGACAATTGAGTACACCGTGGTGTCTTAATCTAGACAGGTCTGACTCCAGGGAAGGAATCTGATTTCATTGGTCCTCCACTCGCAGCTCAGTCATTTCATTGGTCCTCAACTCATGGTTCTGTCATTTCATTGGTCTTCAACTCACGATTCTGTCATTTCATTGGTCCTCAACTCGCGGCTCAGTCATTTCATTGGTCCTCAACTCGCGGCTCAGTCATTTCATTGGTCCTCATCTCGCGGCTCAGTCATTTCATTGGTCCTCAACACGCGGCTCAGTCATTTCATTGGTCCTCAACTCGCGGCTCAGTCATTTCATTGGTCCTCAACTCGCGGCTCAGTCATTTCATTGGTCTTCAACTCGCGGCTCAGTCATTTCATTGGTCCTCAACTCGTTGCTCAGTCATTTCATTCAGGGTAAGTGGAATTAGCCCTGAGTCAGTCTGCCCTGGAGCAGGTTAGTTCTGAAGGATTCGTTGCTTTAGAAATGTACCTGGATAAAAGGTGAGCTACTTTCATATGACCGGATCTATCTAGTTGAACTCATAGTTTACCAAAGTTACCTCGCTAACTCCTCAAACCTGATTCGTAGTATAGGGCTTCTGGGTATGGATAGGGGCTGTGGTATGGCTGGGGGCTGTGGGTATGGATAGGGGCTGTGGGTATGGATAGGGGCTATGGATAGGGGCTGTGGTATGGATAGGGGCTGTGGGTATGGATAGGGGCTGTGGGTATGGATAGGGGCTGTGGGTATGGATAGGGGCTCTGGGATACTTTCAGCAGTCGGACAGATTAACCAGTAAAGCGCAAACATCAGGTATACAGGGGATAAAACCGAAAAGAGGAGACCAAATGCATGCCTCCTGTCATACACAGATACACACATACACACACATACACACACACACACACTGCCCCACAGCTCTGGGTGTGGTAGAAGAGAGGAAGTCAGCGGGGAGTCGAGGTGTTGATCTGTCATCCTGTTGTTGATGATCCTACACCTAAATGTTGTTTCAGACACACACACACACTTATGCACACACACACACACACGCATATGCACACACGCACACACACACACGCACACACACACAAACACGCACACACACAAACACACACACACACACAAACACCTGCCTGTTGTCCATGGGTCCAAGTGTAACTGAACGGGTTAACGGAGGTGATTTGTTTATTGAAGGTGGTGTGACTCTGTAAATGGGATCTCTACTGGTTAAGACTTTATAAAGGTGATCTCTACTGGTGAAGACTCTATAAATGTGATCTCTACTGGTTAAGACTTTATAAAGGTGATCTCTACTGGTTAAGACTCTATAAAGGTGATCTCTACTGGTTAAGACTCTATAAAGGTGATCTCTACTGGTGAAGACTCTGTAGAGGTGATCTCTACTGGTTAAGACTCTATAAATGTGATCTCTACTGGTTAAGACTTTATAAAGGTGATCTCTACTGGTTAAGACTCTATAAAGGTGATCTCTACTGGTTAAGACTCTATAAAGGTGATCTCTACTGGTTAAGACTCTAAAAAGGTGATCTCTACTGGTGAAGACTCTGTAGAGGTGATCTCTACTGGTTAAGACTTTATAAAGGTGATCTCTACTGGTTAAGACTCTATAGAGGTGATCTCTACTGGTTAAGACTCTGTAGAGGTGATCTCTACTGGTTAAGACTCTGTAGAGGTGATCTCTACTGGTTAAGACTCTATAAAGGTGATCTCTACTGGTTAAGACTGTAGAGGTGATCTCTACTAGTTAAGACTCTGTAGAGGTGATCTCTACTAGTTAAGACTCTGTAGAGGTGATCTCTACTAGTTAAGACTCTGTAGAAGTGATGTCTACTGGTTAAGACTCTGTAGAGGTGATCTCTACTGGTTAAGACTCTGTAGAGGTGATCTCTACTGGTTAAGACTCTGTAGAGGTGATCTCTACTGGTTAAGACTTTATAAAGGTGATCTCTACTGGTTAAGACTCTGTAGAGGTGATCTCTACTGGTTAAGACTTTTTAAAGTTGATCTCTACTGGTTAAGACTTTATAGAGGTGATCTCTACTGGTTAAGACTCTACAAAGGTGATCTCTACTGGTTAAGACTCTGTAGAGGTGATCTCTACTGGTTAAGACTTTTTAAAGTTGATCTCTACTGGTTAAGACTTTATAGAGGTGATCTCTACTGGTTAAGACTTTATAAAGGTGATCTTTACTGGTTAAGACTCTACAAATGTGATCTCTACTGGTTAAGACTCTATAGAGGTGATCTCTACTGGTTAAGACTCTGTAGAGGTGATCTCTACTGGTTAAGACTCTATAAAGGTGATCTCTACTGGTTAAGACTCTATAAAGGTGATCTCTACTGGTTAAGACTTTATAAAGATGATCTCTACTGGTTAAGACTATAAAGGTGATCTCTACTAATTAAGAATCTATAAAGGTGATCTCTACTGGTTAAGACTCTATAAAGGTGATCTCTACTGGTTAAGACTTTATAAAGGTGATATCTACTGGTTAAGACTCTATAAAGGTGATCTCTACTGGTTAAGACTCTATAAAGGTGATCTCTACTGGTTAAGACTCTATAAAGGTGATCTCTACTGGTTAAGACTCTATAAAGGTGATCTCTACTGGTGAAGACTCTGTAGAGGTGATCTCTACTGGTTAAGACTCTGTAGAGGTGATCTCTACTGGTTAAGACTTTATAAAGGTGATCTCTACTGGTTAAGACTCTATAGAGGTGATCTCTACTGGTTAAGACTCTGTAGAGGTGATCTCTACTGGTTAAGACTCTGTAGAGGTGATCTCTACTGGTTAAGACTCTATAAAGGTGATCTCTACTGGTTAAGACTGTAGAGGTGATCTCTACTAGTTAAGACTCTGTAGAGGTGATCTCTACTAGTTAAGACTCTGTAGAGGTGATCTCTACTAGTTAAGACTCTGTAGAGGTGATGTCTACTGGTTAAGACTCTGTAGAGGTGATCTCTACTGGTTAAGACTCTGTAGAGGTGATCTCTACTGGTTAAGACTCTGTAGAGGTGATCTCTACTGGTTAAGACTTTATAAAGGTGATCTCTACTGGTTAAGACTCTGTAGAGGTGATCTCTACTGGTTAAGACTTTTTAAAGTTGATCTCTACTGGTTAAGACTTTATAGAGGTGATCTCTACTGGTTAAGACTCTACAAAGGTGATCTCTACTGGTTAAGACTCTGTAGAGGTGATCTCTACTGGTTAAGACTTTATAAAGATGATCTCTACTGGTTAAGACTATAAAGGTGATCTCTACTGGTTAAGACTCTATAAAGGTGATCTCTACTGGTTAAGACTCTATAAAGGTGATCTCTACTGGTTAAGACTTTATAAAGGTGATATCTACTGGTTAAGACTCTATAAAGGTGATCTCTACTGGTTAAGACTCTATAAAGGTGATCTCTACTGGTTAAGACTTTATAAAGGTGATCTCTACTGGTTAAGACTATAAAGGTGATCTCTACTGGTTAAGACTCTATAAAGGTGATCTCTACTGGTTAAGACTCTATAAAGGTGATCTCTACTGGTTAAGACTTTATAAAGGTGATCTCCACTAGTTAAGACTATAAAGGTGATCTCTACTGGTTAAGACTCTATAAAGGTGATCTCTACTGGTTAAGACTCTATAAAGGTGATCTCTACTGGTTAAGACTTTATAAAGGTGATCTCTACTGGTTAAGACTATAAAGGTGATCTCTACTGGTTAAGACTTTATAAAGGTGATCTCTACTGGTTAAGACTATAAAGGTGATCTCTACTGGTTAAGACTCTATAAAGGTGATCTTTACTGGTTAAGACTCTATAAAGGTGATCTCTACTGGTTAAGACTGTAGAGGTGATCTCTACTGGCTAAGACTTTATAAAGGTGATCTCTCCTGGTTAAGACTCTATAAAGGTGATCTCTACTGGTTAAGACTCTATAAAGGTGATCTCTACTGGTTAAGACTCTATAAAGGTGATCTCTACTGGTTAAGACTCTATAAAGATGATCTCTACTGGTTAAGACTCTATAAAGGTGATCTCTACTGGTTAAGACTCTATAAAGGTGATTTCTACTGGTTAAGACTCTGTAGAGGTGATCTCTACTGGTTAAGACTCTATAAAGGTGATCTCTACTGGTTAAGACTCTATAAAGGTGATCTCTACTGGTTAAGACTTTATAAAGGTGATCTCTACTGGTTAAGACTATAAAGGTGATCTCTACTGGTTAAGACTCTATAAAGGTGATCTCTACTGGTTAAGACCCTATAAAGGTGATCTCTACTTGTTAAGACTCTATAAAGGTGATCTCTACTGGTTAAGACTCTATAAAGGTGATCTCTACTGGTTAAGACCCTATAAAGGTGATCTCTACTTGTTAAGACTCTATAAAGGTGATCTCTACTGGTTAAGACTCTATAAAGGTGATCTCTACTGGTTAAGACTCTATAAAGGTGATCTCTACTGGTTAAGACTTTATAAAGGTGATCTCTACTGGTTAAGACTATAAAGGTGATCTCTACTGGTTAAGACTCTATAAAGGTGATCTCTACTGGTTAAGACCCTATAAAGGTGATCTCTACTTGTTAAGACTCTATAAAGGTGATCTCTACTGGTTAAGACTCTATAAAGGTGATCTCTACTGGTTAAGACCCTATAAAGGTGATCTCTACTTGTTAAGACTCTATAAAGGTGATCTCTACTGGTTAAGACTCTATAAAGGTGATCTCTACTGGTTAAGACTTTATAAAGGTGATCTCTACTGGTTAAGACTATAAAGGTGATCTCTACTGGTTAAGACTCTATAAAGGTGATCTTTACTGGTTAAGACTCTATAAAGGTGATCTCTACTGGTTAAGACTGTAGAGGTGATCTCTACTGGTTAAGACTTTATAAAGGTGATCTCTCCTGGTTAAGACTCTATAAAGGTGATCTCTACTGGTTAAGACTCTATAAAGGTGATCTCTACTGGTTAAGACTCTATAAAGGTGATCTCTACTGGTTAAGACTCTATAAAGGTGATCTCTACTGGTTAAGACTCTATAAAGGTGATCTCTACTGGTTAAGACTCTATAAAGATGATCTCTACTGGTTAAGACTCTATAAAGGTGATCTCTACTGGTTTAGACTCTATAAAGGTGATCTCTACTGGTTAAGACTCTGTAGAGGTGATCTCTATGGTAATCAGGATGAGACGAGGAAACGACTGTACATTTGAGGGTAAAACACACACACGCTGCGACATACACACATGTGGGTCTAAACATCACCAGAACCATGGTCAGCATTACATCAGCTTGTTGTGGTCCTTGTTGTGGGAACAGCCCCCTATCTACATTGACGGGACAGTAGTGGAGAGGGTGGAAAGTTTTAAGTTCCTCGACGTACACATCACGGACAAACTGAAATGGTCCATCCACACAGACAGCGTGGTGAAGAAGGCACAGCAGCGCCTCTTCAACCTCAGGAGGCTGAAGAAATTCGGCTTGTCACCAAAAACACTCAAACTTTTACAGATGCACAATCGAGAGCATCCTGTCGGGCTGTATCACCGCCTGGTACGGCAGCTGCTCCGCCCATAACCGGAAGGCTCTCCAGAGGGTAGTGAGGTCTGCACAACGCATCACCGGGTGCAAACTACCTGCCCTCCAGGACACCTACACCACCCGATGTCACAGGAAGGCCAAAAAGATCATCAAGGACAACAACCACCCGAGTCACTGCCTGTTCACCCCGCTAACATCCAGAAGGCGAGGTCAGTACAGGTGCATCAAAGCTGGGACCGAGAGACTGAAAAACAGCTTCTATCTCAAGGCCATCAGACTGTTAAACAGCCAGCACTAACATTGAGTGGCTGCTGCCAACATACTGACTCAACTCCACCCACTTTAATAATGGTAAAATTGATTACATCAATTTATCACTAGCCACTTTATATTATATAATGTTTACTTACCCTACATTACTCATCTCATATGTGTATACTGTACGCTATACCATCTACTGCATCTTGCCATCTTGATGTAATGTATCACTAGCCACTTTAAACAATGCCACTTTATATAATGTTTTCATACCCTATGTTACTCATCTCATATGTATATACTGTACTCTATACCATCTACTGCATCTTGCCATCTTGATGTAATGTATCACTAGCCACTTTAAACAATGCCACTTTATATAATGTTTTCATACCCTACATTACTCATCTCATATGTATATACTGTACTCTATACCATCTACTGCATCTTGCCTATGCCGTTCGGCCATCACTCATTTATATATTTTTATGTACATATTCATATTCATTCCTTTACACTTGTGTGTATAAGGTAGTTGTTGTGAAATTGTTAGGTTATATTACTTGTTAGATATTACTGCATGGTCGGAACTAGAAGCACAAGCATTTCGCTACACTTACATTAACACCTGCTAACCATGTGTATGTGACAAATAAATTTGATTTGATTTGAAACATCACCAGAACCATGGTCAGCATTACGCCAGCTTGTTGTGGTTCTATTTGTGAGTCCTCCACCATGGAGGAGCTCCATTATAAGTCCAGGTTGACATCAGTCAGCTCCATTATGAGTCCAGGTCGACATCAGTCAGCTCCATTATGAGTCCAGGTCGACATCAGTCAGCTCCATTATGAGTCCATGTCGACATCGGTCAGCTCCATTATGAGTGCATGTCAACATCAGTCAGCTCCATTATGAGTCCAGGTCGACATCAGTCAGCTCCATTATGAGTCCAGGTCGACATCAGTCAGCTCCATTATGAGTCCATGTCGACATCAGTCAGCTCCATTATGAGTCCATGTCAACATCAGTCAGCTCCATTATGAGTCCATGTCAACATCAGTCAGCTCCATTATGAGTCCAGGTCGACATCAGTCAGCTCCAGTGACCCTGAGAGAATTCTCAAATCAAATCGAATTGTATTTGTCACATGCGCTGAATACAACAGGTGTAGACCTTACCGTGAAATGCTTACTTACAAGCCCTTAACCAACAATGCAGTTCAAGAAATAGAGTTAAGAAAATATTTACTAAATAAATTAAAGTAAAAAATATACAATTAAAATCAAAAAGTAGCATTATGACGTAATAAATTACATAACTTGTTGAGTGTAGTCTTAGTGCCAGCATTGGTTTGTGGTGGTAAATAGATGGTTAGGAATAATATGGAGGAGAACTCCCTTGGAAGATAGTGTGGTCTACAGCTTATCATAAGGTACTCTACCTCAGGCGAGCAATACCTCGAGACTTCTTTAATATTAGACATCGCTCACCAGCAGTTATTGACAAATAGACACACAACCCGCCCCTTGTCTTACCAGACGTAACTGCTCTGTCCTGCTGATGCACGGAGAAGCCAGCCAGCTCTATATTATCCGTGTCGTCATTCAGCCACGTCTCGTTTATACATACGATATTACAGTTTTCAATGTCCCATTAGTAGGATAGTCTTAATCGTAGATTGTCCAGTTTGTTTTCCAATGATTGCACGTTGGCCAATAATACGGAGGGTGGTGGTGGTTTACCTACTTGTCGGCGAATTCTTAAAAGGCACCCCGCCCTCCTCCCCATTTTCCTCCGTCTTTTCTTCACACTGACGATGGGGATTTGGGCCTTATCTTGACAAAGCAGTATATCCTTTGCATCTGACTCATGAAATAAAAAATCTTTGTCCAGTTCAAGGTAAATAATCTCTGTTCTGATGTTGTCACGCCCTGACCTTAGAGAGCCGCTTTATTTTCCATTTGGTTAGGTCAGGGTGTGATGTGGGGTGGGCATTCTATGTTATCTATTTCTTTGTTTTGGCCGAGTAGGGTTCCCAATCAGAGGCAGCTGTCTATCGTTGTCTCTGATTGGGAATCATACTTAGGCAGCCTTTTCCCACCTGTGTTTTGTGGGTAGATGTTTTCTGTTTAGCATTCTGTGCCTGACAGAACTGTGCGTTTTCGTTTTTTCCTTTGTTATTTTGTTTGAGTGTTTAGGTGATTAATAAATAATATCATGAACACTTTCCACGCTGCGCTTTGGTCCACTCCTTCCGACGAAACCCGTTACACATGTCCAGAAGATAAGAGACGGTAGCATCAACATTATGTACAAAATAAGTTATAAACAATGTGAAAAAACAAACAAAATAGCACAGCTGGTTAGGAGACCGTAAAACAGCAGCCATCCCCTCTGGTGCCATTATACATGTCCCACATAATGCTGAGCAGCCTCTGATCTAAAATAAACATCCTATGGCTGATTACACACATATGACTGGGTGACAATGAGGTCACTAGTGTGGTGAAGCGGTTTGTGTGTGTGTGTGTGTGTGTGTGTGTGTGTGTGGTGTGTGTGTGTGTGTGTGTGTGTGTGTGTGTGTGTGTGTGTGTGTGTGTGTGTGTGTGTGTGTGTGTGTGTGTGTGTGTGTGTGTGTGTGTAAGAATACTTTGATGTGTGGGGGGCACTGTGAACACTGAGTGCTGTCCCCTTTGAACTGCCTCCACTAAACCTGATCTGACTGTCTGAGGTAATAGGTTGGTAGGATTTAAATTAATATTTAATATTTACATTTGGCTATGTAATTCACTATGTGATAATCTGCCAAATGCAAACATTATGGATGCACCTCTTCATTTTTTGAACCATAATGGAACCTCTCTTCCTTGCAAACCTTATTACTAGTCTGTTCAACCTCTCTTTCGTATCGTCTGAGATTCCTAAAGATTGGAAAGCGGCCCCGGTCATCCCCCTCATCAAAGGGGGAGACACTCTAGACCCAAACTATTACAGACCTATATCTATCCTACAGTGCCTTTCTGAAGTCTTTGAAAGCCAAGTGAACAAGCAGATCACCGAGTATTTCTAATCCCACCGTACCTTCTTCGCTGTGCAATCTGATCTCCGAGCTCAGCCACGCTCAAGGTCCAAAACGATATCATTACCGCCATCGATAAAAGACAGTACTGTGCAGCCGTCTTCATCAACCTGGCCAAGGCTTTCGACGCTGTCAATCACCGTGATCTTATTGACAGACTCAACAACCTTGGTTTCTCTAATGACTGCCTCGCCTGGTTCAACAACTTCTTCTCAGATAGAGTTCAGTGTGTCAAATCGGAGGGCCTGTTGTCTGGACCTCTGGCAGTCTCTATGGGAGTGCCACAGGGTTCAATTCTCGGGCTGACTCTTTTCTCTGTATATATCAATGATGTCGCTCTTAGTGCGGGTGATTCTTTGATCCACCTCTACGCAGACGACACCATTCTGTATACATCTGGGCCTTCTTTGGACACTGTGTTATTAAACCTCAAAACGAGCTTTAATGCCATACAACACTCCTTCCGTGGCCTCCAACTGCTCTTAAATGCTAGTAAAACGAAATGCATGCTCTTCAACTGATCGCTGCCTGCAACCGCCCGCCCGTCTAGCATCACTACTCTGGACGGTTCTGACTTAGAATATGTGGACAACTACAAATACCTAGGTGTCTGGCTAGACTGTAAACTCTCCTTCCAGACTCACATTAAGCATCTCCAATCCAAAGTTAAATCTAGAATCGGCTTCCTATTTCGCAACAAAGCTTCCTTCACTCATGCTGCCAAACATACCCTTGTAAATCTGACTATCCTACGATCCTTGACTTCGGCGATGTCATTTACAAAATAGCCTCCAACACTCTACTTTGCAAATTGGATGCAGTCTATCAGAGTGCTATCCAACACAGGAAGTAATAACACAGGTAGTAATAACACAGGAAGTAATAACACAGGAAGTAATAACACAGGAAGTGATAACAGAGGTAGCAATAACACAAGAAGTAACAACACAGGAAGTAATAACACAGGTATTAATAACACAGGAAGTAATAACACAGGAAGTAATAACACAGGAAGTAATAACAAGCAATAACACAGGAAGTAATAACACAGTGCTCACACATAAAAACAGCAGCAGTAGAGGTATGCAGGGTAGTGATTATAGCTGCCAGCCAGTAGTGATAAACCCTTTAGTACAGTGGTACAGGTATGAACTAGTCTCTGCTCTCTGATCTTCCCACCTCCATTGTTTTATTGTGATACTATACTGTATATTCCAGTATTGTTTTATACATACATCTCCCTCTCTTCTCTTCCCTCCCTCTCTCCCTCTCCTCTTCCCTGCCTCTCTCCCTCTCCTCTTCTCTTCCCTCCCCCTCTTCTCTCCTCTTGCATCCCTGTCCCCCTCTCCTCTTCCCTCCCCTCTCACCTCCCTGTCTCCCTCTCCTCTCCCTCCCTCCCTCCCTCCCTCCCTCCCTCCCTCCCTCCCTCCCTCCCTCCCTCCCTCCCTCCCTCCCTCCCCCCTCTCCTCTTCCCCCCCTCTTCTCTTGCCTCTCTCCCTCTCCTCTCCACTTCCCTCCCTCTTCCCCTTTCCTCTTCCCTCCCATCTCCTCTCCCTTCTCCCCCTCTTCTCTTCCCTACCTAATCTCTCACCTCCCCTCTTTCCCTACTTCCTCATCCTCCCTCCTCTTTCCTTAAGAGGAGGGAGGGTGGTCTTTTGAAAGATGTTTCTGTGACCAGCTGTTTTGCGATGTATCTTGTCATGTCTCCCTCACAACGGATAAGCAACACTCCAGGAGTGGTTACGTCATTGCCAGGCATTGCTAATTATCTGCCAGCCCAGCAGCTTGGTTCGTCATGGCGTGGCACACAGAATGCATCGCTTACACACACACACACACACTTCAGCATGGTTGGCGTTGCACATAGGATGCATCGCCCCACGGAATGCCAGGGCCCATAACACAGGCACAATGCTTCATGGCAACTTTTCCAAGGCCCGTAAGTAGCACAGCTCGGCCCAGTGCTCAATACCCACTGCCCCATACCCACTGCCCTATGCCCACTGCCCCATGCCCGCGACCCATTGCCTGCCTGGCTGACTGCGTCACAAACACACTGTTCCTATTGTACTTGGCTTGGTTAACCCCTCTAACCAGGACTTGCAAGCAAACCAGCTTTGTACTGCAGTTTTTGCTCTCTCTCTCTCTCTCTCTCTCTCTCTCTCTCTCTCTCTCTCTCTCTCTCTCTCTCTCTCTCTCTCTCTCTCTCTCTCTCTCTCTCTCTCTCTCTCTCTCTCTCTCTCTCTCTCTCTCTCTCTCTCTCTCTCTCTCTCTCTCTCTCTCTCTCTCTCTCTCTCATATATATATATATACATATATATATATACACACACTGCTCAAAAAAATATAGGGAACACTTAAACAACACAATGTAACTCCAAGTCAATCACACTTCTGTGAAATCAAACTGTCCACTTAGGAAGCAACACTGATTGACAATAAATTTCACATGATGTTGTGCAAATGGAATAGACAACAGGTGGAAATTATAGGCAATTAGCAAGACACCCCCAATAAAGGAGTGGTTCTGCAGGTGGTGACCACAGACCACTTCTCAGTTCCTATGCTTCCTGGCTGATGTTTTGGTACACTTTTGAATGCTGGCGGTGCTTTCACTCTAGTGGTAGCATGAGACGGAGTCTACAACCCACACAAGTGGTTCAGGTAGTGCAGCTCATCCAGGATGGCACATCAATGCGAGCTGTGGCAAGAAGGTTTGCTGTGTCTGTCAGCGTAGTGTCCAGAGCATGGAGGCGCTACCAGGAGACAGGCCAGTACATCAGGAGACGTGGAGGAGGCTGTAGGAGGGCAACAACCTAGCAGCAGGACCGCTACCTCCGCCTTTGTGCAAAGAGGAGCAGGAGGAGCACTGCCAGAGCCCTGCAAAATGACCTCCAGCAGGCCACAAATGTGCATGTTTCTGCTCAAACGGTCAGAAACAGACTCCATGAGGGTGGTATGAGGGCCCGACGTCCACAGGTGGGGGTTGTGCTTACAGCCCAACACTGTGCAGGACGTTTCGCATTTGCCAGAGAACACCAAGATTGGCAAATTTGCCACTGGCGCCCTGTGCTCTTCAGAGATAAAAGCAGGTTCACACTCAGCACATGTGACAGACGTGACAGAGTCTGGAGACGCCGTGGAGAACGTTCTGCTGCCTACAACAACCTCCAGCATGACCGGTTTGGCGGTGGGTCAGTCTTGGTGTGGGGTGGCATTTCTTTGGGGGGCCGCACAGCCCTCCATGTGCTCGCCAGAGGTAGCCTGACTGCCATTAGGTACCGAGATGAGATCCTCAGACCCCTTGTGAGACCATATGCTGGTGCAGTTGGCCCTGGGTTCCTCCTAATGCAAGACAATGCTAGACCTCATGTGGCTGGAGTGTGTCAGCAGTTCCTGCAAGAGGAAGGCATTGATGCTATGGACTGGCCCGCCCGTTCCCCAGACCTGAATCCAATTGAGCACATCTGGGACATCATGTCTCGCTCCATCCACCAACGCCACGTTGCACCACAGACTGTCCAGGACTTGGCAGATGCTTTAGTCCAGGTCTGGGAGGAGATCCCTCAGGAGACCATCCGCCACCTCATCAGGAGCATGCCCAGGCGTTGTAGGGAGGTCATACAGGCACGTGGAGGCCACACACACTACTGAGCCTCATTTTGACTTGTTTTAAGGACATTACATCAAAGTTGGATCAGCCTGTAGTGTTGTTTTCCACTTTAATTTTGAGTGTGACTCCAAATCCAGACCTCCATGGGTTGATAAATTGGATTTCCATTGATTATTTTTGTGTGATTTTGTATTTAATAAGATTATTTCATTCATTCAGATCTAGGATGTGTTATTTTAGTGTTCCCTTTATTTTTTTGAGCAGTATATATATTATATATATATATATGAGAAATCCACAGCAGTATTCTAGAATGTTACTCAGGCCAACACACCTAAAGCCAAACAGAGCATTAGATCCCAGTAGAACTCCACAAATCTCCCTTCAGCTGAGCCAAACACAACACAATCCAAAACATGACCCCTGGGCTACTGCTCACACCTCCTTCCTGCTTTGTCCACTAACTAACTGCATGTATTCCTGTTATGATCAATGAATCACTCAGGGACTCAAAGCTTCAAAGTAATCACGCACATTTAGCTCACCGTTGTGTTATCTGTTATTCTATCATTTTCCCTCTGCTGTTGTCGTTGTGTTTCTCAGTTAGAAGTGCTGCAGATGCCAGCAAACATCCCTGTCAAATGTTGATTAACGACATGTTTTAATTTCCAGCGCCATGTATAAATTAAGTATACTCTCTGATCAGGCAGGACCAAACATTCTCAGAGAGATTGAAGTCAATTCTGCACCATATACACACGTATAAACACACACACACACGTATAAACACACACACACACGTATACACACAACCCCCCCTTCCCTTGGCTGTTGAGGCTCTCTAAGCTCTCCATCAGCCCTGCAACTTCAAAGCCTCTCCCAGCTGCCCATCAGGCCAAGACTAACAAGAGGGCATGAAAAGACCACTAAATGGCACTCTATTCCCTATTTAGTGCACTACTTTTTTGCACTATATAGGCAACAGGGTGCGATTTGGGCCTCAGACAATGAAATGACCAGAACTCAAACATCCACTTACAACTAATGCAGGCGCTTGGAAGGGAGAGCCAAAGACCCAATTCAACTCTTCACTTCTTAAGCCATATCCTCGGTCCCTCCTCGGTCCAGTGAACAACACATTATGAACACTGAACACGTCTCTACAAGCTCGTGCTGTCTAAGCAGAGGAGAGCAGAGATCCTAAAGACACATACACAGGGAAGCAACCACAAAGGGAGAGTTTTTGCTTTTCTTTGAATAATCGTTTTTTCCATTGACTTGAGAAAGAGGACAAACGTTATGATGCACATTTTATTACAGTTTTTCTCTGGATGCTCGATTCCTGCTGTTTGGTAACGAATTACCTTGTGAGTAAGTACAACCATCCACTTGGAATATAACAAACTTTCCATAACAATTACCCTAAAGGGAGTAACCTCACTCACCGGTTTAACCACAATCTAGTCCAGTCATGTTGTTCCCCTAAAAGTCTTGTGTTCTAGGATGTCATACAGTATGAGTCAGCTATAAGTACTGTTTAATCAGCAGTTACATATTTCTGTAAGGAACCCCAGTAGTGTACAGGATCGAGGCCATAGGAGGACCACCCTTATCAACCTGACCTTGGCTCAGTCAACGGCGTGACGCAACATTCATTTCACTTTCTCACTGACACACATAGAGAGAGAGAGAGAGAGAGAGAGAGACAGAGAGAGAGAGAGACAGAGAGAGAGAGACAGAGAGAGAGAGAGAGAGACAGAGAGAGAGACAGAGAGAGAGAGAGAGACACAGAGAGAGAGAGACACAGAGAGAGAGAGAGAGAGAGAGAGAGAGAGAGAGATGAAAGTCCCTAGGATTTCTGTGATTGTTTTTTGAGAGATAGCCCAGGAACAGTCAGAACTAGACACCAGCTCAGAGATAGCCCAGGAACAGTCAGAACTAGACACCAGCTCAGAGATAGCCCAGGAACAGTCAGAACTAGACACCAGCTCAGAGATAGCCCAGGAACAGTCAGAACTAGACACCAGCTCAGAGTGATCATGCAGCATAGCGCCACAGAGCTGTCATAATTCGTCTGGATACAAACTGCAACAGCATCACACAGTCTACACCATTACTCATAGTTAGGGCCTTGAGTCTCTCCTGACCATGTCACCTGACCATAAAAAACCTGCATAGGCCCTAGGCCATAACTCATGGCTCCCGAGTGGCGCAGCGGTCTAAGGCACTGCTTCTTAGCGCTAGAGGCGTCCCTACAGACCTTGGTTTGATTCCAGGCTGTATCACAACCGGCCATGATTGGGAGTCCCATAGGGTTGCACACAATTGGCCCAGCATCGTCCGGGTTTGGCCGGGGTAGGCCGTCATTGTAAATAAGAATTTGTTCTTAACTGACTTGCTGAGTTAAATAAAGGTTAAATAAAAATAAATACTAAATCAAATAGAAAGGAACACTCCGGGCCTGGTCAGTTCACTCAGGAACACTCCAGGCCCTATAGGCAACTCTGGGCCCTACCGTGGCTATAAGCTATGTCTCAGGAAAATTCAGGGCCCGATAGGTGATATAGGCTACAGTGAGCTCCAAAAGTATTGGGAGAGTGACTCGTTTTTTGTTGTTGTATCATCTCAAATTCAAAGTGCTGGAGTACAGAGCCAAAACAACAACAAAAATGTGTCACTGTCCCAATACCATTGGAGCTCATTGTATATCTCAGGAAAACTCATGGCCCTATAGGCAACTCTGGGCCCTACAGTAGTTATAGGCTACACTACCGGTCAAAGGTTTGGACACACCTACTCATTCCAGGGTTATTCTTTATTTTGACTATTTTCTACATTGTAGAATAGTAGTGAAGACATCACAATTATGAAATAACACATATGGAATCATGTAGTAACCAAAAAAGTGTTAAACAAATCAAAATATATTTGAGATTTGAGATTCTTCAAAGTAGCCACCCTGTGCCTTGATGGCAGCTATGCACACTCTTGGCATTCTCTCAACCAGCTTCAAGAGGAAGTCACCTGGAATGCATTTCAATTAAAAGGTGTGTCTTGTTAAAATTACATTTGTGGAACTTCTTTCCTTCTTAATACGTTTGAGCCAATCAGTTGTTTTGTGACTAGGTAGGGGTGCGATACAGAAGGAATCCCTGTTTGGCAAAATACCAAGTCCATATTATGGCAAGAACAGCTCAAATAAGCAAGGAGAAACGACAGCCCATCATTACTTTAAGACATGAAGGTCAAATTTCAATTTCAGGAGCAGTTGCAAAAACCATCAAGTGCTATGATTAAACTGGCACTCATGAGGACCGCCATAGGAAAGGAAGACCCAGAGTTACCTCTGCTGCAGAGGATAAGTTCATTAGAGTTACCAGCATTAGAAATTGCAGCCCAAATAAATGCTTCACAGAGTTCAAGTAACAGACACATCTCAACATCAACTGTTCAGAGGAGACTATGTGAATCAGGCCTTC
The DNA here is from genome assembly GCF_965601325.2 of Salmo salar. Lineage (NCBI taxonomy): Eukaryota > Metazoa > Chordata > Actinopteri > Salmoniformes > Salmonidae > Salmo > Salmo salar. Next base: position 95,076,796 of record NC_138299.1, read on the forward strand.
ATGGTCGAATTGCTGTAAAGAAACCACTACTAAAAGACACCATTAACTTGTTATGGATAAGGGGCAGTATTTTCACGGCCGGATAAAAAACGTACCCGATTTAATCTGGTTATTACTCCTGCCCAGAAACTAGAATATGCATATAATTAGTAGCTTTGGATAGAAAACACTCCAAAGTTTCTAAAACTGTTTGAATGGCAGGCCAAAACCTGAGAAGATTCTGTACAGGAAGTACCCTGTCTGACCATTTCTTGGCCTTCTTTGTCATCTCTATCCAAAACAGAGGATCTCTGCTGTAACGTGACACTTTCTAAGGCTCCCATAGGCTCTCAGAAGGCGCCAGAACGTTGAATGATGACTCTGCAGTCTCTGGCTGAAAAACAGTAGCGCATTTGGATAGTGGTCGATCTGAGAACAATGAGACGGGGCTGCGCGTGCACGTGAAGAGGCCATTTTACATTTTCAGTCTTTGAACGAAAACAACGACTCCCGGTCGGAATATTATCACTATTTTACGAGAAAAATCGCATAAAAATTGATTTTAAACAGCGTTTGACATGCTTCGAAGTACGGTAATGGAATATTTTGAAATTTTTTGTCACGAAACGTGTCGGCGCGTCACCCTTCGTTACCCTTCGGATAGTGTCTTGAACGCACGAACAAAACGCCGCTATTTGGATATAACTATGGATTATTTGGAACCAAACCAACATTTGTTGTTGAAGTAGAAGTCCTGGGAGTGCATTCTGACGAAGAACAGCAAAGGTAATCCAATTTTTCTTATAGTAAATCTGAGTTTGGTGAGTACCAAACTTGGTGGGTGTCAAATTAGTTAGCCTGTGATGGCCGGGCTATCTACTCAGAATATTGCAAAATGTGCTTTCACCGAAAAGCTATTTTAAAATCGGACACCGCGATTGCATAAATGAGTTCTGTATCTATAATTCTTAAAATAATTGTTATGTTTTTTGTGAACGTTTATCGTGAGTAATTTAGTAAATTCACCGGAAGTGTTCGGTGGGAATGCTAGTTCTGAACATCCCATGCTAATGTAAAAAGCAGTTTTTTGATATAAATATGAACTTGATTGAACAAAACATGCATCTATTGTATGACATAATGTCCTAGGAGTGTCATCTGATGAAGATCATCAAAGGTTAGTGCTGCATTTAGCTGTGGTTTTGGTTTTTGTGACATTATATGCTAGCTTGAAAAATGGGTGTCTGATTATTTCTGTCTGGGTACTCTCCTGACATAATCTAATGTTTTGCTTTCGTTGTAAAGCCTTTTTGAAATCGGACAGTGTGGTTAGATAAAGGAGAGTCTTGTCTTTAAAATGGTGTAAAATAGTCATATGATTGAAAAATTGAAGTTTTCGGATTTTCGAGGAGTTTGTATTTCGCGCCACGCCCTATCATTGGATATTGGAGTGGTGTTCCGCTAGCGGAACGTCTAGATGTAAGAGGTTTTAAGAAGAAGAGACTTGCTTGGGCCAAGAAACACAAGCAATGGACATTAGACCGGTGGAAATTTGTCTTTTGGTCTGGAGTCCAAATTTGAGATTTTTGGTTCCAACTGCCGTGTCTTTGTGAGACGTGGTGTGGGTGAACGGATGATCTCCGCATGTGTATTTCCCACCGTAAAGCACGGAGGAGGAGGTGTGATGGTGTGGGGGTGCTTTGCTGGTGACACTTTCTGCTTCTCTCCCAGCACAGGAACAGCACTGACACAGTTCATAATGACCTGGCTTCTCTCCCAGCACAGGAACACCACTGACACAGTTCATAATGTCCTGGCTTCTCTCCTAGCACAGGAACACCACTGACACAGTTCATAATGACCTGGCTTCTCTCCCAGCACAGGAACACCACTGACACAGTTCATAATGTCCTGGCTTCTCTCCTAGCACAGGAACACCATTGACACAGTTCATAATGTCCTGGCTTCTCTTCTAGCACAGGAACACCACTGACACAGTTCATAATGTCCTGGTTTCTCTCCTAGCACAGGAACACCACTGACACAGTTCATAATGTCCTGGCTTCTCTCCTAGCACAGGAACACCACTGACACAGTTCATAATGTTCTGGCTTCTCTCCCATCACAGGAACACCACTGACACAGTTCATAATGTTCTGGCTTCTCTCCCAGCACAGGAACACCACTGACACAGTTCATAATGTTCTGGCTTCTCTCCCAGCACAGGAACACCACTGACACAGTTCATAATGACCTGGCTTTATTTTGGGATTTGTGTGTATTGTTTTGCATTGTTGTCACACCTACTCCTGCTCCCTCCATCCGGTGCTCGATGTCGCAGGTCTACTAACCACCGGCCCTGGCAACTATGATTACGCACACCTGTTCCCAATCATTATGCATACCTGGTCATCATTTTCTCTGTGATTACTCCCCCTTTATTTAGCCCTCAGTTTACATCAGTCATTAGCAGTGCCGATTTTAGCATGTTAATCTTGGTGGGTTAAAGCCCCACAGAAAAATGTTTCATGCATGCCAGCAAACCCACTGCACAAAAGAACACTAAACAATTCATGAATTGCACTATAATGGTGACAAACGGTCCCTACAAACTGTTAGGTTCTACATAAAGCTTTCCCAATAGCAGTCCCAACACCTTACCACTGCTACACCTGGCTATCAGTTGTGCCTTGTATGGCAGCGAAACAGTTAATTCAGCCTCATTTACTGCCTTTAAAAAAAATAGCTGATATGGCTGACTTGCTTAAACTAATGGGGTTTCTACTGACAACTGAGATGTACAAACTCTGGCATAAGGGGATGACGAGCAGATAAGAGACAATCCGGAATTTCGATCAAGACATTAATGAGCGAGCTAGGACGGACATAGTCAATATAACAATTTTTTTCAGCAGTTTTGAAATGTACAGCGACAGAATTCAGAACAACGATCGTTTGTACAGTATTCTCCCTGTACACCAAGTCAGACCGAATTATTAGGGTGAAGCATACGGTCTGCTAACATCTTACTACACGACATACACTCATTACTTAATTTTTTAATATTATTTATCTAGGCAAGTCAGTTAAGAACAAATTCTTATTTACAACGACGGCCTACCCTGGCCAAACCCTAACGACGCTGGGCCAATTGTGAGCCGCCCTATGAGACTCCCAACCACAGCCAGTTGTGATACAGCCCAGAATCAAACCAGGGTCTGTAGTGATGCCTCTAGCACTGAGATGCAGTGCCTTAGACCGCTGCGCCACTCGGGAGCCCCCAGCTACAGTAAGCATATCTCCCTGGCCTATTATATAATTTAGGCAGCAGCATACAAGACATTTTGGACTCACCTTGTTTTGCTGTGTTCACTTGAACAGGAGTCATCAAACTTTGTCATCAAAGTCTGGCATTCTCTGGATTTATGGTGCTTTCAAGACAACTGCGAACTCTGGGGGGAAAAAAACAAGGTTGAATCATGATGACATTAGTGATTTTCAAGTCGGAGATCTAGAAAGAGGCCTGAGTTCCCGACTTGCAATTCCGAGTTGGATGACTGTTCAAAACGTATTTTCCGAGTTCCCAGTTGTCTTAAACTCACTGAAATCAAATTTCCCAGTTCTGAGTTTCCAGTTGTTTTGAGAGTAGCAGAAGTCATGCTGGATTGACACCATAGCCAATGTTGAATATTTCTCCTTTTAAGCTTGGAAAAGAGACCCTTAAACCCAGATTTGGGACCACACACCCACTCCACTGAATAGCAGGCTAGTGATTGCTTTGCAATGCTTGCAGTTAGCCACTGATTCCTTTCAAACCACTCATTGTTGAGTTTGCGATTTCCGACTTGTTGTGTAATGTTGATGTCCAATGGCCGATGAGCACTGATACTTTATCATTTCTCTTCATATGACAAGGAGTAAAAAGGATTTGCCAGTAGATTGTCGCCTTGATTTATGATGATGACTGCTAGCTTGCTAGCTAAGAATTTAAAAGTATGATATAACGTGCTATGATGTAATTTTATCTGTGGCCAATGACCTTGCGCCTTCTTGGATGGGCACTTCCAATGTAACTCTATAGCGGCACCCAAGGGGGCTTGAATTTTAGAGCTCTACCCTTAGATTTGGCGGTGACATAATGTCCCCATTTGTCACACCGTGATCTCTTTCACCTGTCCTTGTGCTTGTCTCCACCCCCCTCCAGGTGTCACCCATCTTCCTCATTATCCCTTGTGTATTTATACCTGTATTTTCTGTCTGTCTGTGCCAGTTCGTCTTGTTTGCCAAGTCAACCAGCGTTTTTCTCCTAGCTCCTGTTGTTACCCAGTTTAAATTTTTTTCGTCCTCCTGGTTCTGGCCCTTGCCTGTCCTGACTCTGAGCCAGCCTGCCTGACCATTCTGCCTGCCCTTGACCTCGAGCCTGCCTGCTGCCCTGTACTGTTTTGGACTCTGTCCTGGTTATGAACTCTTGCCTGTCCCTGACCTGCCTTTTGCTTACCCCTTGGATTATAATAAATTCCAGAGCTAAAACCATCTGCATCCCGTGTCTGCATCTGGTTCTCACCTTGTGCCGTTATACTATGAGTGACAGAACACTGAGCCAATCACGGGACAACTAGAGAACATTACCTACCCCTACGCTCCGTATTTTCCGCTGGCTGCCCCACCACCACAGAAAGCACTGAGCTAGACTGAAACACCTGCATTTTGGAGCTGCCTTACTCAAGAAAGCTAAACAGAGACCATGTTTGTATGCGGCATTATTAACTCAAATGTTATTTTTTGTTTGTTTTTTACATTGTTTGGTAACTGATATGTGACACATATTAATGTCAAAATAACATGCAAAACAGGCTTCCTGACTCGCGGCGTATTACGTTACAATTGTTAGGTATTACTGCACTGTTGGAGCTAGAAACACAAACATATACAGGGCTGAGGTCAATTCCATTTCAATTCCAGTACATTTTGGAAATACACTGAAATTCCAATGAAATTGAGTACAGGCTTAACTGAATGAAACATGACATGTTATTAAATAGTTTGGGGAATGGCCTCGTCTCTTAGGGAAGATCCTCTGAGCCAGATGATGTGATGGCAGGTAGCCCTCTGCGGGGCAGCTGGCATCGAACCCCCCTGCTGAGGGGAAAGAGTTCCAGTGACAGGCCTTAAGGTTGTTATAGCTGGTTGTCACGTCCTGACCAGTAAAGGGGTTATTTGTTATTATAGTTTGGTCAGGACGTGGCAGGGGGTATTTGTTTTATATGGTTTTGAGTGTGTGTTTATGTAGAGGGGCGTTTGATTTATGTATTCCGGGGGTTTTGGTTTAGTTCTATGTTGTATAGTTCTATGTCTGTTCTATGGTATTTAGATCTATGCTTAGGTAATTGGGATTGGGGCCTTCAATTGGAGGCAGCTGGTTATCGTTGCCTCTGATTGAAGGTCCTATATTTAGGAGTATGTTTGTTATGTGTATTGTGGGAGGTTGTTCTTTGCACTGCTGTATCTAGCCTGCAAGGCTGTTAGTTCATGTCTTGTTTATTGAGTGTTCACAAATAAAGTCAAGATGAGCACTTGACTCACTGCGCCTTGGTCCATTTACTACGACGACACTGGTGGTGGTGGGGAGGTGGATGGTTGTCAAACAAGTGAGACAACGAGGGTAAGTTGACATTTAAATACTGTACATCCCAAGATGTACACACATTGGTTGAGAGAGAGAAGGTGATAATTGCAAGAATGATCCCATTAGTTAAACGGCAAGGAATGTGCATTATTGTGCCGAGGGGTACTCAACTCTGACCCTAACGAGGTCCGGAGCCTGCTGTTTTTCTGTTCTACCTGATAATTAATTGCACATCTGGTGTCACAGGTCTAAATCAGTCACTGAGGGGAACAATTATAACATGCAGTGGAACTAGTTTGAGGGTTATAGGCTATACATTAAATGGGTGAATGAGATTCCACACATGGCTAATAGGAAAGACGAGAAGAAACTAGAAGCTATGCTGATGATACTTTTGTATTCATTCCCACTACGCCCCTGGAATAGGAAACAAAGTAAATTATGTTCTGTTTACTGGATGAAGTTAAACAAGCCTTCAGAACAGAATTCCTGACTATACTACATTTCCAATTCTCTTCCATGCTTTTCAATTTAGGAAAATGTGGAATTTGAATTTCGTTTACTTTCTAATTTGACTGTAATTGAAATAGAATTGATGCCAACCCTGCCTAAATACAACCACCACTTGCCCTCCTGAGAGGCATTCAGCCCACAATGCACAACACGACCCACCAGGTTCCACCCTGTAATTCACACACAGAGCATGACCCCACCCATGTTTTCTTAGTGGAGGTAGTGGGGTGGTCCCTTATCTCTAGTATTGTGAGTTGGGCCCTTCAGACAGCAGTGGTTCTGATCAGTTTCCATGTTCCTCTGTCTGCACATTGGCAGGGTGGGTGAGGTTGGCCCGTTAGAAATCACTCTGTCTGGACTGTTAAATGTTTCCTTCTCCACTGTATTTCCACTGTTGGGTGACATGTAAACAGGATACCTGGAGGGGAAGAGAGGAGGGTGGGAAAGGGAAAGACTGGCGCAGGCTGAGATAATATGAACCAAACTGTTGTAAAGCCATTGAATGAGCAACACATTACACATTATTGTTTGTGTGTGTGTTTGTCATTGTATTAAATCATTGAGGAAACCAAAGTATACAGAAAAGCATGAGAAGAGGACTGGAGTGGCGACTAAACTAATCCAGTTGTCAACTAAAACAGCTGAGACCTCTACCTGTGTAACACAATAATAACAACTCTACATTGGTAGTGGACATTGCAGATTCTATGAGAAACAGGCAGCTATGGCATGCCATCATGCAGGGCATTGATACCAGCAAGTAAGCGACATTGGTGGTAGATGAGCTAGTACCAACACGGAGAGATGTTGTGAAAAGCGACGGTACATTAAAAGCAGCTGTTAGGTCTTATTAGTGAATCTTAACATCTCAACGTGGGGCTAATCCAATACTGTGGCATGACTTACCAGTTACATAATGTATTTCAGAACGGGCACACAGGTTCTCATAAGTTCTTACAAACACACGCGAGCGCACGCACACACGCACACACACACGATACTTCATGCATGAGTTTTGGACCACCGTCCACTGATCAACAAGAGGAACAGATCCATACATGGAGAGAGGGCAGGGGTGAGAGAGGGGGAGACAGCAGAGAGGTGAGCTGGGGGAGAGAGGGGTGACTTGAGGGATGGGAGGGCATGGGTGATAGAGGGGAGGAATGCGAGAACGGGGGAGGCAGAAGGGGTGACTGGAGGTGTTCCCTCTCTGACTGTGGGTGGCTAGCTGCGTGAGAATGAGAAACAACAAAAGGGCCTGTTTTTCTAAGCCCAAGGTTGGCCGAGGGTCAACTATGTTGTAACAGGATCAAGCCACCTGACATACAGAGAGAGGGGGGGGGGGGGAGGGAGAGAAGGGCTGCTCGATGAGAGCAAGAGTGAGAGAGAGGGGGAGGTGCACAGCAAGAGAGAGGGAGGTACACAGTGAGAGACGGGGGTTGTAACAGGATCAAGCCACCTGACTGACTGACATACAAAGAGAGAGGGAGGGAGAGATGCAGGGTGGGAGAGAAGGGGAGTGTGGCGAGAGAGAGAGGGGATGGATGAGAGCAAGAGTGAGAGATGGGGAGGAGCACAGCTAGAGAGAGGGGGGTACACAGTGAGAGAGGGGGAGATACAGTGAGAGACGGGGAGGTGCACAGTGAGAGACGGGGAGGTGCACAGTGAGAGACGGGGAGGTGCACAGTGAGAGACGGGGAGGTGCACAGTGAGAGACGGGGAGGTAACAGGATCAAACCACCTGACTGACTGACATACAGAGAGAGAGGGAGGGAGGAGGGAGAAATGCAGGGTGGGAGAGAAGGGGAGTGTGGAGAGAGAGAGAGGGGGGATGGATGAGAGCAAGAGTGAGAGATGGGGAGGAGCACAGCTAGAGAGAGGGGGGTACACAGTGAGAGAGGGGGAGATACAGTGAGAGACGGGGAGGTGCACAGTGAGAGACGGGGAGGTGCACAGTGAGAGACGGGGAGGTGCACAGTGAGAGACGGGGAGGTGCACAGTGAGAGACGGGCAGGTGCACAGTGAGAGACGGGGAGGTACACAGTGAGAGACGGGGAGGTACACAGTGAGAGAAAGGGCCTGATTTAAAGATGAGAAGGAGCCTCTCCATTGTGGAGGAGTCTGTGGAGATACCAGGTGACTATGAGAAGGAGCCTCTCCATTGTGGAGGAGTCTGTGGAGATACCAGGTGACTATGAGAAGGAGCCTCTCCATTGTGGAGGTGTCTGTGGAGATACCAGGTGACTATGAGAAGAAGCGTCTCCATTGCGGAGGAGTCTGTGGAGATACCAGGTGACTATGAGAAGGAGCCTCTCCGTTGTGGAGGAGTCTGTGGAGATACCAGGTGACTATGAGAAGGAGCCTCTCCGTTGTGGAGGTGTCTGTGGAGATACCAGGTGACTATGAGAAGGAGCCTCTCCGTTGTGGAGGAGTCTGTGGAGATACCAGGTGACTATGAGAAGGAGCCTCTCCGTTGTGGAGGAGTCTGTGGAGATACCAGGTGACTATGAGAAGAAGCCTCTCCATTGTGGAGATGTCTGTGGAGATACCAGGTGACTATGAGAAGAAGCCTCTCCATTGTGGAGGTGTCTGTGGAGATACCAGGTGACTATGAGAAGGAGCCTCTCCGTTGTGGAGGTGTCTGTGGAGATACCAGGTGACTATGAGAAGGAGCCTCTCCATTGTGGAGGAGTCTGTGGAGATACCAGGTGACTATGAGAAGGAGCATCTCCGTTGTGGAGGAGTCTGTGGAGATACCAGGTGACTATGAGAAGGAGCCTCTCCGTTGTGGAGGTGTCTGTGGAGATACCAGGTGACTATGAGAAGGAGCCTCTCCGTTGTGGAGGTGTCTGTGGAGATACCAGGTGACTATGAGAAGGAGCCTCTCCGTTGTGGAGGAGTCTGTGGAGATACCAGGTGACTATGAGAAGGAGCCTCTCCGTTGTGGAGGAGTCTGTGGAGATACCAGGTGACTATGAGAAGAAGCCTCTCCATTGTGGAGATGTCTGTGGAGATACCAGGTGACTATGAGAAGAAGCCTCTCCATTGTGGAGGTGTCTGTGGAGATACCAGGTGACTATGAGAAGGAGCCTCTCCGTTGTGGAGGTGTCTGTGGAGATACCAGGTGACTATGAGAAGGAGCCTCTCCATTGTGGAGGAGTCTGTGGAGATACCAGGTGACTATGAGAAGGAGCATCTCCGTTGTGGAGGAGTCTGTGGAGATACCAGGTGACTATGAGAAGGAGCCTCTCCGTTGTGGAGGTGTCTGTGGAGATACCAGGTGACTATGAGAAGGAGCCTCTCCATTGTGGAGGAGTCTGTGGAGATACCAGGTGACTATGAGAAGGAGCCTCTCCGTTGTGGAGGAGTCTGGAGATACCAGGTGACTATGAGAAGGAGCCTCTCCATTGTGGAGGAGTCTGTGGAGATACCAGGTGACTATGAGAAGGAGCCTCTCCATTGTGGAGGAGTCTGTGGAGATACCAGGTGACTATGAGAAGAAGCGTCTCCATTGCGGAGGAGTCTGTGGAGATACCAGGTGACTATGAGAAGGAGCCTCTCCGTTGTGGAGGAGTCTGTGGAGATACCAGGTGACTATGAGAAGGAGCCTCTCCGTTGTGGAGGTGTCTGTGGAGATACCAGGTGACTATGAGAAGGAGCCTCTCCATTGTGGAGGTGTCTGTGGAGATACCAGGTGACTATGAGAAGGAGCCTCTCCGTTGTGGAGGTGTCTGTGGAGATACCAGGTGACTATGAGAAGGAGCCTCTCCGTTGTGGAGGTGTCTGTGGAGATACCAGGTGACTATGAGAAGGAGCCTCTCCATTGTGGAGACGTCTGTGGAGATACCAGGTGACTATGAGGATCATTAACTATCTAAAGAGAGCAAACTGTCGTTTAAGAAGACTGTTGTTTTCAGTGGCTGGAATCATAAAGTTCACGGAATGGGAGTCAATTAAACTAACAGATCAACTCCTCCTAGTAACGTACTGCCACACACACACACAATGGAGAGACTAAAGAGAGGGGTGCAGAGTGCAGAGAAAGCGTGGGGACAGGAGGAGAACAGAGAGAGCGAGCGAGAGAGAGAGAGACAGAGACAAAGAGAGAGAGAAAGAAAGAGAGGGTGTTATTTTCCCTTCCCTGCACTCTTCAGTACACAAAACAACACACTATCAAGATGGAGGCTATATACTATCATATTATCCTATTTGAGGAAGTTTAATTTCAATAAAATTTCAAGTCTATGAACTGAAGGAAATTTAAGGATTTGTCTTTTCATGCATGCACACACACACACACTCACACGACACACACACACACACACATACAAACACACAGGCACCCCTCAGACGGCTTGGTCGGCCTGGGCCCCAGCTGCTCCACCAACCCAGGAGTAGTCTCCTCTAATCCTCCCCAGCCCAGACAGCCCGTCTCTGGGTTCACTTCCTGCTCGCTGCCACCCTCAGCTGGATCAAAATGAAATCTGGCAGAGCCATGATCAGTGGACTTCTCCCTCCAAGGAGACTCCAGAGAGACTTCATACGAGGGACATTTTACTTCAAAGCCCCAAAGGAGGAGTCTCACATGCATCACTATTAAACCAATCACAGTAGGGCTACAATACCAGATGTGTTGTATTTGCATAAGCCATTGACATATAGGTGTAAGACATTATAAAGGAGTAATAATACGAGACAAGCTGTGTTTCTATAAGGACATGAACACATCGTTGGGTTCTAATATAAATATACTACTGTGTGCTGCAGGGCTCATAGCTGTAGAGGGACAAGATGAACCTCGTGTTGAACTTCACTGGAACGTCTGTTGGTTGGTTGTTGGAAAGACAGAATGTGTTCTTAGCAAACATAACTGGTCAAATCACAGTTAAATAAACAGCTTAGCACAAGGCAGTAGAGTGAACATGTTTTAGGTTGTTTTGGAGGACACTCAGAGATCACTGTGACAGGCAGTACATTGTTGCTGGGATCTTTAGTGGGGATGTGATGCTACTCCCAATAAACAGGGGGTGAGGCATGGGAGAGGCTGAGGGGGGGCAGTAGAGGGGCTGGGTAGAGGGGTGAGGGGGTTGGGAGAGGCTGGGGGGCAGTGGAGGGTCTGGGTAGAGAGGTGAGGGGGTTGGGAGAGGCTGGGGGGCAGTGGAGGGTCTGGGTAGAGGGGTGAGGGGGTTGGGAGAGGCTGGGGGGCAGTGGAGGGTCTGGGTAGAGAAGTGAGGGGGTTGGGAGAGGCTGGGGGGGCAGTGGAGGGTCTGGGTAGAGAGGTGAGGGGGTTGGGAGAGGCTGGGGGGGGGCAGTGGAGGGTCTGGGTAGAGAGGTGAGGGGGTTGGGAGAGGCTGGGGGCCAGTGGAGGGTCTGGGTAGAGGGGTGAGGGGGTTGGGAGAGGCTGGGGGGGCAGTGGAGGGTCTGGGTAGAGGGGTGAGGGGGTTGGGAGAGGCTGGGGGGCAGCGGAGGGTCTGGGTAGAGAGGTGAGGGGGTTGGGAGAGGCTGGGGGGGCAGTGGAGGGTCTGGGTAGAGGGATGAGGGGGTTGGGAGAGGCTGGGGGGGCAGTGGAGGGTCTGGGTAGAGGGGTGAGGGGGTTGGGAGAGGCTGGGGGGCAGTGGAGGGTCTGGGTAGAGGGGTGAGGGGGTTGGGAGAGGCTGGGGGGCAGTGGAGGGTTTGGGTAGAGGGGTGAGGGGGTTGGGAGAGGCTGGGGGGCAGCGGAGGGTCTGGGTAGAGAGGTGAGAAGGTTTGGAGAAGCTGGGGGGGCAGTGGAGCGGCTGGGTAGAGGACTAGGGAGGGTTAGGAGGGCTGAGGGGGGGTAGAGGGGTTATGGGTAGATGTGCTAGGGAGGTGGAGGGGGAAGCTGGTATGGGCTAATTCCCAGGAGGTTAAAAAGCAGGGATCTGCTGGGAGGAGAGAAAGAGCATGTCAGAGCATGTCAGTCACCCCAACGCTGCAATGGATAGCAGAGACTGAGAGCTTCTGTCACTATAGTACCACCTTCTCATCACCTCTCTCCTCTTCACAGGGACAGGGGGAACGGGAGGAGGAGGAGGAGGAGAAGAAGAGGAGGAGAGGGGTCAGGTGAAGAATGGAGAGATATAGAGGACAGGTCCTGAACCCTACTGACACACTGTTCTCTGCTATGATCTTCCACAAGCTCACTCTCTCTCTCTCTCACTCTCTCACTCTCTCTCTCTCTCAAGTTAATTAAATTCAAAGGGCTTTATTGGCATGGGAAATATGTGTTTACATTGCCAAAGCAAGTGAAATAAATAAACAAAAGTGAATTAAACAATAAAAAATGAACAGTAAACATTACACTCACAAAAGTTCCAAAATAATAAAGAAATGTGTCTATATACAGTGTTGTAATGATGTGCAAATAGTTAAAGTACAAAAGGGAAAATAAATAAACATAAATATGGGTTGTAGATACAATGGTGTTTGTTATTCACCGGTTGCCTTTTTCTGATGGCAGCAGGTCACAAATCTTGATGCTGTGATTGCACACTGTGGTATTTCACCCAGTAGATATGGGAGTTTATCAAAATTGGATTTGTGTAACGCCCAATGCAGGAGATGAGAAGCAGGTACAGGGAGTGAACCATTTAATACAGACGGACATGCAATGGAACAAGAACAGCGTCTGGACATAAACACGACACGACAATGCTGTTACAGGGAACAACACAGAGGAGCAGACATATATCCAGGGGTAATCAACAAAGTGAGGGAGTCCAGGAGAGTCCAATGAGCGCAGCTGCGCGTAATGCTGGTAACAGGTGAGTATGATGACGGGTAGCCTGGTGCCCTCAAGCGCCAGAGAGGAGGAGTGGAAGCAGGCGTGACAGGTTTGTTTTCTAATTCTTTGTGGGTCTGTGTAATCTGAGGGAAATATGTGTCTCTAATATGGTCATACATTTGGCAGGAGGTTAGGAAGTCCAGCTCAGTTTCCCCCTTATTTTGTGGGCAGTGTGGCACATAGCCTGTCTTCTCTTGAGAGCCAGGTCTGCCTTTCTCAATAGCAAGGCTATACTCACTGAGTCTGTACATTGTCAAAGCTTTCCTTAAGTTTGGATCAGTCACAGTGGCCAGGTATTCTCCCACTGTGTACTCTCTGTTCAGTGCCAAATAGGGGGGGTCAATGTAAATAGTCCGGGTGGCCATTTGATTAATTGTTCAGCAGTCTTGGGGGTAGAAGCTGTAAAGGAGCCTTTTGGACCTAGACTTGGCGCTCCGGTACCACTTGCCATGTGGAAGCAGAGAGAATAGTCTATGACTTAGGTGACTGGAGTCTTTGACTATTTTTGGGGTCTTCCTCTGACACCGTCTATTATATAGGTCCTGGATGGCAGGAGGCTTGACTACCCTCTGTAGCACCTTACGGTCAGATGATGAGCAGTTGCCATACCAGGCGATGATGCAACCAGTCAGGATGCTCTCGATGGTGCCGCTGTATAACTTTTTGAGGATCTGGGGACTCATGCCAAATGTTCAGTCTCCTGAGGGGGAAAAGGTGTTGTCGTGCCCTCTTCACGACTGTCTTGGTGTGTTAAGACCATGACAGTTTGTTGTTGATGTGGATACCAAGGAACGTGAAACTCTCGACCCTCTCCACTACAGCCTCATCGATGTGAATGGTGGCATGTTCGACCCTCCTTTTCCTGTAGTCCATGATCAGCTCCTTTGTCTTGCTCTCATTGAGGGAGAGGTTGTTGTCCTGACACCACACTGCCTGGTCTCTGACCTCCTCCCTATAGGCTGTCTCATCATTGTCGGTGTTGTGTTGTGTCATCAGCAAACTTAATGATGGAATTGGAGTCTTGCTTGGCCACGTAGTTGTGGGTGAACAGGGAGTACAGGAGGGGACTAAGCACGCACCCCTGACGGGCCCCCGTGCTGAGGTTCAGAATGACAGATGTGTTGATGCCTACCCTTACCACCTGGGGGCGGCCCGTCAGGAAGTCCAGGATCCAGTTGCAGAGGGAAGTGTTTAATCCCAGGGTCCTTAGCTTATTGATGGGTTTCCGGGATGATGGTGTTGATGTGAGCCATGACCAGCCTTTCATAGCACTTCATGGCTACCGACGTGAGTGATTCAGGGCGGCTGTCATTTAGGCAGGTTACCTTCGCTTTCTTGGGCACAGGGACTATGGTGGTCTGTTTGAAACATGTAGGTATTTCAGACTCGGTCAGGAAGAGCTTGAAAATGTCAGTGAAGACACTTGCCAGTTGGTCTGCACATGCTCTGAGTACACGTCCTGGTAATCCGTCTGGCCCCGCGGCCTTGTGAATGTTGACCTGATTAAAGGTCTTGCTCACATCGGCTAAGGAGAGCGTGATCACACAGTCGTCCGGAACAGCTGGTGCTCTCATTGTCAAGGCTACTCTAAATAGCAGGAGGGTGAAGTCAAGCGCAGGAGACCGAGGTACATGAAAACACACGTTTAATAAATGAGTCCACAAATGCCAACACAAGGCAGGGTAAACAACACTCCAAAAACGACAGGAACAAAATAATCCTGGAGAGAGTCGGGACGCAGCCCAGCAACCCTAATGCCCAAAATGACAACAGCAGAGGAAGACCAAATCCCCAACCTACTAATAAGACGACACGAAAATAATCCCGCACAAACCCCAACAAAAACAGACAGACTAAATACCCCACTAACGACCTAACACAAAACAGACATAACCAAGACAGACATAACCAATTGACACAGAGATCGGTGGCAGCTAGTAGGCCGGCGACGACGACCGCCGAGCTCCGCCCGACCAGGGAGAGGCGCCACCTTCTGTGGACGTTGTGACACTCATGCATACTTCAGTGTTGCTTGCCTCGAAGCGAGCATAAAAGGCATTCAGCTTGTCTGGTAAGCTTGTGCACTGGGCAGCTCGAGGCTGAGTTTCTCTTTGTAGTCCATAGTAGTTCGCAAGCCCTGCCACATCAGACGAGCATCCGAGCCAGTGTAGTAGGATTCAATCTTAGTCCTGTATTGACTCTTTGCCTATTTGATGGTTTGATGGTTAGTCTGAAGGCATAGCGGGATTTCTTATAAGTACAAGTAATTATCTTTTTGTTTTCTCATGATTTGGTTGGGTCTAATTGTGTTGCTGTCCTGGGGCTCTGTGGGGTCTGTTTGTGTTTGTGAACAGAGCTCCAGGACCAGCTTGCTTAGGGGACTCTTCCTCAGGTTCACCTCTCTGTAGGTGAAGGTTTAGTTATGGAAGGTTTGGGAATCGCTTCCTTTTAGGTGGTTGTAGAATTTAAAGTCTCTTTTCTGGATTTTGATAATTAGCGGTTATCAGCCTAATTCTGCTCTGTATGCATTATTCTCTCTCTCATTCACTCTCATTTATTGACACCAGGAGTTGGTTAAAACAACATGCAATAAAACTGCCAACGGCTCCAAAGGGACCGTTCTTTTGCTTGCTCATAAAAGCCATTGCTCATTTGACAGTTATTAGACTTGAGATGAATTACTGCTCACTGAGTAGAATAAGGTTGAGATAGATATCCTAGATCAATGACCAGAAATGCAGTTATGTGATATTTTATTTAACCTTTATTTAACTAGGCAAGTCAGTTATGAACAAATTCTTATTTACAATGACATCCTACCCTCCCCAAACCCGGATGACGCTGGACCAATTGTGCGTTGCCCTATGGGACTATAAAGTGTTCTTCAATGAACACACTGTTTTGGCACAGAACAACCTACGCCCCCATATTGCTGGAGGACAATCAGAAGGTGTGGATTAAACGTCTTCAAACAGAAACAGACAGCTTTAAAAGGGTAGATTTTTCTGTATACTTGTTTTGTTCAGGGAAACAACCCTGACCACAAAATGTGTGGCTATAAAACATGTGAATCAGTCCGCACCTGACAATCGCCTTAAATAAAGACCAGGGCCATGAATCAAACACCCAGCACCTGATATTTAAGAACTAGCAGGAGGTAGCTGGCAGGAGACCCTACATTAACTCTACCTCAGATGTTTTCGCTCTCTCTGGCTAACTAACACAGCATGATTAGTATGTACCAGACCTGGGTTCAAATACCATTTGTTTTCTTTCAAATACTTTAGCTGCCTTTGATTGAGCATGGTTGTCATGATGGAGCTAACATAATAGTCCCCAAAGTGAAAACCCTGCCCATCTGTATTTGTATTTGAAATAAAATTAATGCTATTTTAACCCAGATATGTAGGCTACACGTCCAGCCTTGTAAAACCTCTCAGAGGTGTCAACTGAGGTGACAGGAACCCTTAGCCTAATCATGTATATTGGCTGAATAATGTATAACTATAGTAATATGACTGACTGAACGTCATGTATAATCACCTGGATTAGATCTGTCTTGGCTGGAAGTATTCCCACAAGTTACCACAACACTGGAAGTGACTCATAACATAAGGGAACCGTCTCAGTATGCTAGTGTATCAACAACAACAGTGTGACAGTTTGTCCAGAGCATAAACAGGATACCGAGTAGCTTGTTATTTACTCAGTGTATCCATCTTGTAGCTCATTATTTATTGTGTGTATCCATATGGGCATTTCCCCAGTATGCTGTTTATAAGAATGGTGACAAATAAGAATCACAGAAATAGTGTTTCCCTACACAGGTTGTTTTATTACATTGAAGTAATTCTATAGAATAGGTTGTCAACTCTATCTCTCCATTCATTTTCTCAAACAACCTTGAGGATTGGTCCTCAGTCAGAAAAATGTCAGGATCAGCTGACAACAATAATATTTGTGTTTCTTCTGCTGCAGTGTTTACTTTACAAAGTCGGTGTACTTTCAAGGTAACTTTGTGGTCCACCTACTGGCTGTTCTACCAACTGCAAGTCAGGGACATATGGGAAAGGGGGAAGATCCCCACGTAAACCAACTATATTCTACACAGTGTTGTAATCTTATCTTCTCTTGCTGATGATAATGTATGGTTCCCTAAAGGTCCCAGGAGGACATTGTTCACCAGTGAACAAAAGTACTAAAAGTATAAAAAGCAACATGCAACAATTTCAAGATTTTACTGAGTTACAGTTCATATAAGGAAATCAGTCAATTGAAATAAATAAATTAGGCCCTGATCTTTGGATTTCACATGACTAGGCAGGGGTGCAGCCATGGGTGGGCCTTGGAGGGCATAGGCCCACCCACTTGGCAACCAGGCCCAGCCTATCAGAAGGAGTTTTTCCCCACAAAATGTCTTTATTACAGACAGAAATACTCCTCAGCACCCATCAGATGATGCCGCAGGTGAAGAAGCTGGAAGTGGAGGTCCTGGGTTGGCATGGTTACACGTGGTGTGCAGTTGTGAGGCCAGTTGGAAGTACTGCCAAATTCTCTAAAACAACATTGGAAGCAGCTTATGATAGAGACATTAACATTAAATTATCTGGCAACAGCTCTGGTGGACATTCCTGCAGTCAGCATGCCAATTGTACGATCCCTCAAAACTTGAGACATGTGTGGCTTCACAAAACTGCACCTATTAAAGTGGCATTTTATTGTCCCCAGCACAAGGTGCACCTGTGTAATGAACATGCTGTTAAATCAGCTTCCTTTTTTTCACCACTTTTTGTAGTCTTGTCTCATCACTGCAACTCCCGTACGGACTCAGGAGAGGCGAAGGTCGAGAACCATGCGTCCTCCAAAACACAACCCAACCAAGCCACACTGCTTCTTGACACAATGCCCATCCAACCCAGAAGCCAGCCACACCAATGTGTCAGAGGAAACACCATACACCTGGCAACCTGGTCAGTGTGCCTGGACCCGCCACAGGAGTCGCTAGTGCGTGATGAGACAAGGATATCCCTGCCTGCCAAACCCTCCCTAACCCGGACAACACTGGGCCAATTGTGCGCTGCCCCATGGGCCTCCTGGTCCCGGCCGGCTGCGACAGAGCCTGGACTTGAACCCAGAATCTCTGGTGGCACAGTGCCTTAGACCACTGCGCCACCCGGGAGGCCTAATCAGCTTCTTGATATGCCACACCTGTCAGGTGGATGGATTATCTTTGCAAAGGAGAAATGCTCACTAACAGGGATGTAAATAAATTTGTGCACAAAATTAGAGAGAAATAACCTTTTTGTATGTATGGAAAATGTATGTATTTTTTTTTATTTCAACTCATGAAACATGGGACCAACACTTTACATGTTGCGTTTATATTTTTGTTCATTGTATATTCAACAGGGATACATTGTAGAATAATAGTGTATACATCAAAACTATGAAATAACACATATGGAATCATGTAGTAACCTAAAAGTGTTAAACAAATCAAAATATATGTTATATTTGAGATTCTTCAAAGGAGCCACCCTTTGCCTTGATGCACACTCTTGGCATTCTCTCAACCAGCTTCATGAGGTAGTCACCTGGAATGCATTTCAATGAACAGGTGTGCCCTGTTAAAAGTTAATTTGTGGAATTTCTTTCCTTCTTAATGCGTTTTAGCCAATCATTGGTGTTGTGACAAGGTAAGGGTGGGATACAGAACATAGCCTTATTTGGCAAAGACCAAGTCCATATTATGGCAAGAACTGCTCAAATAAGCAAAGAGAAATGACAGTCCATCATTACTTTAAGACATGAAGGTCAGTCAATACGGAAAATTTCAAGAACTTTGAAAGTTTCTTCATGTGCAGTCGCAGAAACCATCAAGTGTTATGATGCAACTGGCTCTCATGAGGACCACCACAGGAAAGGAAGACCCAGAGTTTCTTCTGCTGCAGAGGATAAGTTCATTAGAGTTACCAGCCTCAGAAATTGCAGCCCAAATAAGTGAGTCACAGAGTTCAAGTAACAGACACATCTCAACATCAACTGTTCAGAGACTGCGTGAATCAGGCCTTCATGGTCAAATTGCTGCAAAGAAAACACTACTAAAGGACACCAACAATAAGATGAGACTTGCTTGGGCCAAGAAACACGAGCAATGGACATTAGACCGGCGGAAATCTGTCCTTTGGTCTGATGAGACCAAATTTGAGATTTTTGGTTCCAACCGTCATGTCTTTGTGAGACACAGAGTAGGTGAACGGATGATCTCCGCATCTGTGGTTCCCATCATGAAGCATGGAGGAGGAGGTGTGATGTGTGGGGGTACTTTGCTGGTGATACCGTCTGTGATTTATTTAGAAGTCAAGGCACACTTAACCAGCATGGCTACCACAGCATTCTGCAGCGATACGCCATCCCATCTGGTTTGCGCTTAGTGGGACTATAATTTGTTTTCAACAGGACAATGACCCAACACACCTCCGGGCTGTTTAAGGGCTATTTGACCAAGAAGGAGAGTGATGGAGTGCTGCATCAGATGACCTGGCCTCCACAACCACCCGGCCTCAACCAAATTGAGATGGTTTGGGATGAGTTAGACCGCAGAGTGAAGGAAAAGCGTTAAGCATGTTTTGGTTACTACATGATTCCATATGTGTTATTTCACAGTTTTTATGTCTTCACTATTATTCTACAGTATAGAAAATAGTGAAAATAAAGAAAGATCCTTGAGTGAGTAGGTGTGTCCAAACTTTTCACTGGTACTGTATTTGCCGGTATCTGAAACTGGACCATCCGTACCCTAAAACAATTTGGCTGAGATCCCTCTGGTCACCCATGAGATAAGATGTGGTCCCCAAACGAGACACAACTATCGGTACAGAACATTATTGGGCTCAGTACTGTATGGCTGCGTTTACACAGGCAGCCCAATTCTGATCTTTTGCCGAATTATAGGTCAAATATATGATCTGATTGGTCAAAACACCAATAATTGGGCAAAAGATCAGAATTGGGCAGTCTATGTAAACACAGCCTATTAGGAACAACCCAGACTGAGAGAGTTTAGTGAATGGGTGATATTTCTGGCCACCCTTGTTTTGGTGAGTCTGCCCAGCAGTTAACTTTGGGGTTGAGAAGTGGAATAGTGTGTGCGTGTGTATCCACCCTGACTGGCCCAACCAGTAATGGGGCCTGAACAAAGATAAAACATGTGAGATAGAATCGCTGCAGACACTGCCCATTACCCATGACATCATTCCCCTTCCCTGGCCCTAGCTGCGTAAGGCGATCGTCAACCGGCACAGCAGAGCCGAGTGGAAAGAGAGAGATGGAGGGAGGGGAATGGAATGAAAAAAGGGGGGACGAACACACAAGCTGGATGCGGCTGTGCATGCTCTGAGCACACAGAGAGGACTAGAGATGACCCGACATGGTCAATGATGTCAGCCTTGTTCCCATAGATGGGCTCTGGAAAACAAGAGCGGTGCAGAGTGTCGCCTTTTCAACATCCTCAGGCAGGGCAGAACGTAGAATGGGAAGTTAATGACTCTCATATAAGGTCTCAACATCCTTTAGGGTCTCTTTAGACATGTCAATCAGCTGGAGAGGCTTGGGAGAAGGGGGTGGTAGGGGTTAGGGAGGAGGAGAAGGGGTGAAAATGTTTGGGGTCTGTTCTGTTCCCAGACCCCAGTTTTTCATTTACATGGTAAAGAGCAAGGATCCTGGCTTTTTATTGACATGGTAAAGAGCTGGAGAGTGGGGATACAGGAAAGGGCACAGGTTGAAGAGAGAGAAATATAAATAGAGAGCGAGTGGAGAGAAAGAGGAGAGCGAGAGTGGAGAGAAAGAGGAGAGCGAGAGTGGAGAGAAAGGGAGAAAGAGAGGAGAAAAAGAGAGGAGAGAGAGAGATAGTGGAGAGAAAGAGAGGAGAGAAAGAGCTTGCACACCAGAGATTCCATGTTACAGGCCCCTCATGTAACTGTTAAGTATTTACAAAAGTTATAGCCTTGTTAAACTGGTTACATTTGTGAGTAACAGTGTTGGAAAAAGTACCCAATTGTCGTACTTGAGTAAAATAAAGATACCTTAATAGAAAATGAAGTAAAAGTGAAAGTCACCCAGTAAAATACTACTTCAGTAAAAGTCAAAAAGTATTTGGTTTTAAATATACTTAAGTATCAAAAGTAAATGTAATTGCTAAAATATACTTAAGTACCAAAAATGTAAGTATAAATCATTTAAAATTCCTTATATTAAGCAAATCTTTTAAATTTACGGATAGCCAGGGGCACACGCCAACATCCAGACACAATTTACAAAGAATTTGTGTTAAGTGAGTCCGCCAGATCAGATGCAATCGTGATGACCAGTGATGTTCTATTGATTAGTGTGTGAATTTGACCATTTTCCTGTCCTGCTAAGCATAACAACTACTTTTGAGTGTCAAGAAAAATGTATGGAGTAAAAAGTACATAATTGTCTTCAGGAATGTAGTGAAGTAAAAGTAGTCAAAATTATAAATAGTAAAGTACAGATACCCCCCAAAAAACACTTAAGTAGTGCTTTAAAGTATTTTTGCTTAAGTATGTTACACCATTGGTGAGTAACATGTATTCACATGTCAATTTCGCCACAAATACAGAGTTAAAAGTTCAACATGACATGGTTATGCATGAATGGTTATACATAGAATGGATATGCATAGCTGTGTGTAATTGGATAAAAATAATAAACATGTACGGTATAATAATAATAGGCTGTGCATGACAATCTTGCAGAGCGTTTACATCAGGGGTGTCAATCTCATTCCATGGAGGGCCTATGGTGTCTCCAGGTTTTTGATTTTGCCTTTTAATTAAGCCCAAGACAACCAGGTGTGGGGAGTTCCTTACCAATTCATCAATTAAGTAAAAGGAAGGCAGCGAAAACCGCACACTCGGCCTCCGGTGGAATGAGTTTGACACCTGTGCTTTACATTATTGACATTTCCGTACAATAATGAAATAATAATGAAATAAAACAACAATGAATCAAAAGGTATGTGGCGACTGCCACCTGTTGGTCGTGGTCAAAAAATTAAGTGCCTAAAGTCGGTGGCGCTCACCTTGCCAAAGTGTGCATTATCACCGCACATTACCTACTACTTAAGTGTACTTGGACACAATTCTCAGAGGGGGTATAGGAAAAGTATGAATATGCATCAATCGTTTCATCATGTTGCAACGAGAAAGAGGTCAACCACTGGTGTGAACAGCTATGCCCCCAGCCCCTACACCGACACGTTTAAATTACTTCTAGTTAGCCAACAAACACATGTAATTTTTCTGTCTTTCAATCAATGTCATAACAACTCAGTCTCTCCATCTGCTAACTGCCTTGGTTTCTCTTCACAACCCTGAAATGAAAGTCATCTTTCAGAACGTTCTCTTGGCCTTCCATTTGCCGCAGTGCACATGATGCGTCACACAAAAACATCACTGCGATGGTGTATCCATCCGCGCTAAAATGATCTACTAAATGTTTGCATATGCTCTTTTTTAAACGTTAGATTTGTGCTCTTTGAATAATGAATGAATATTTCATATGTCATCAAAATGTTAATAAATGACGCTCATTTTCTGTACAGTTTGTGTATTTATTATTTTCATTGGTTCTATTTTCTGTCAAAACATGTGTCCCTGGCTGAGGCTCATTCGCCATTTTGTGTCTCGAGAGTCGCTTTGTTGAGGACGAAGCAGCACTTCATGATTGCGAATTTGAAGGAATAATTATTTGAGTCCCGTAGCAGTACGTTGATTGTTAGCAGTTAGACGTATATATTACAAGGACAGTAACTCGCTTAGGAGCTAGCCAACTGTTGAATAGAGTGGCTTTCTTCTTGACTAGCTAGCATTGATTCTGGCTAGCATAGCTAGGCAAACAGCTTTAGTTAGCAACAGCTCAAGAAACGTCGACCAATCGACGCATATAATTAAACGTTTCTCTTAATTTGATATTATCAAACCACAACACTGACGACCACCGTGCAAGACTCGAAGACCGAGGAGATGGCGAGCTCCGTGGGAAACGTGGCTGACAGCACAGGTAGAGCTCTCGTTAGTTAACTAACGCTGTTAACATGACGAGTCTGCTAACATCTTGCAGAACCATTTTTTTTAAAACTTTATGCCAGCGTGTAACTAATCCAAATGTTGCGCCAACTTCATTTATGTAACTTAGCAAGGTGTGGCTATGTTGCGATTTGTTGTGTAAATACACAAAATGGATCATGTAGGTAGGTGAACCCGCCAGCCATGATTCCCGAAGGTTATTGTATTAGCTAGCTTGACCATAATCTCGCAAAACGTAATTTTGTTATCTTCCCCAACGTTTGATACAATCCAATTTAGCTAGGTAACGTAGATAATTGACACTGCATTGACTATATTTTGTCTGTAGACCGTTTAGTTTTCCCTTGACATTTTAGGCATCAATCTAATTTTAGCTAGACTAGCTAACGTTAGATGTTGATGGGGGTTGTTTTTGTCCGCCAACTAGCGTTCATTTGGAAACAATCACCTTACATTTCATCTAGCTATGTACGTTACTTTGGTCCATTTTAATTTAATCGCACAACATTGCGTTTTTCATAATATTTCGTGTCAGACAGTTCTAACTAGCCAATGTTGATACTTTTCATAATGAAGCTGATGCCTAGCTAACGTTAGTTAAAATCCTAATTCACTATTTTTCTAAAGCTCTTGACTGTTATATAGCTAACAGCAGCTAATCATTTAGCTAGTTAGCTACACTATATATACAAAAGTGTGGACTCCTTCAAATTAGAGGATTCGACTATTTCAGCCACACCCATTGACAAGTGTAAAATCGAGCGCACAGCCATGCAATCTCCGTAGACAAACATTGGCAGTAGAATGGCCTTACTGAAGAGCTCAGTGACTTTCAATGTGGCGCTGTCATAGGATGCCACCATTCCAACAAGTCAGTTTCAAATTTCTGTCCAACTAGAGCCAGTCAACTGTAAGTGTTATTGTGAAGTGGAAGTCTAGGACCAACAACGGCTCAGCCACGAAGTGGTAGGCCACACAAGCTCACAGAACGGGACCGCTGAAGCGTATAGAGTGGAAAAATTGTCTGTCGTCTGTTGCAACACTCACTACCGAGTACCAAACTGCCTCTGGAAGCAACATCAGCACAAGAACTGTTTGTCGGGAGCTTTATGAAATGGGTTTCCATGGCCGAGCAGCCTAAGATCACCATGCGCAATGCCAAGCATTGGCTGGAGAGGTGTAAAGCTCGCCGCCATTGGACTCTGGAGCAGTGGAAACATTTTCTCTGTAGTGATGAATCACGCTTCACCATCTTGCAATCTGACAGACGGGTCTAGGTTTGACGGATGCCAGTAGAACGCTACCAGCCCGAATGCATAGTGCCAACTGTAAAGTTTGGTGGAGGAGGAATAATGGTCTGGGGCAGTTTTTCATGGTTCGGGCTACGTTTCGGTGAAGGGAAATCTTAACGCTACAGCATACAATGACATTCTAGACGATTCTGTGCATTGTACTTTGTGGCAACAGTTTGGGGAAGGCCCTTTCCTGTTTCAACATGACACGGCCCCCGTGCACAAAGCAAGGTCCATACATAAATGGTTTGAGATCGGTGTTCAGGAACTTGACTGGCCACCACAGAACCCTGACCTCAACCCCATTGAACACCTTTGGGATGATTAGATCACCGACTGCGAGCCCAACATCAGTGCCCACCTCACTAATGCTTTTGTGGCTGAATGTGGCAGCAATGTTCCAACATCTAGTGGAGGCTGTGAAGGGGGGGGGGGACCAACTCCATATTAATCCTGGTTATTTTGGAATGAGATGTTTGACGAGCAGGTGTCTACGTACTTTTGGTCATGTAGTGTATCTTTCAAAGGAAGAATACCTGCTGCTATTTTCAAGGATGGTTGACTTCTTGGCTTATATAACAGTAGCTATCTGACCTATAGCCACACATTTGTCTCTAAAACGTGACTAATACCCTGTGATTGACAGTCCATTGCTACACAGCAATTTATATTAAACTATTGATTGATCTACTTCAACGGCGCAATTATTTAGCACCTAAGGGCATTTTATAAATGGTCTGATTTTGATTTCTCCAGTACTTTATCTTGTTTATTATTTTGTCTCTGTCCTCATGTTCTTCCATCTCTAACGTGTTGTTTCCCCCCTCCTCGGGTTGTTGGGTGTTGGTGATACAGAACCGACAAAACAACGTATGCTTTCCTTCCAAGGGTTGGCCGAGCTGGCGCACCGGGAGTACCAGTCGGGTGACTTTGAGGCTGCCGAGCGCCACTGTATGCAGCTGTGGAGGCAGGAGCCCGACAACACGGGCGTGCTGCTGTTGCTCTCCTCCATCCACTTCCAGTGTCGCAGGCTCGACAGGTGAGGTGGGCAGGTTGGCCTGGTCTGGAGAGAATACTGGGCCTGTGACTGGCTGTAGCTGCAGCACTCTGGCTGCTACAGGTCATGTTACTACTACACATCTGTGGTGTTGAGGAGTAAGGAATGGCTGGCTGTGCAGCTGGTCTGTCGGTAATCTTCCTGGATCTCTAAAATTACTCTTACAGGGGGTGGTGGCAGTTTTCGCTTCTCACAGGTGATCCAGCTGTTGGCTTGGATTTGACTGTTTTTCTCTGGTGTTTTGGCTTGTTGCTCTTACTATGTACAAAAAGCACAAGGAAGTGATTTTGAATGAAACTTATGTTTAACCCCCCCCAACACACACACACACACACAACCATTTAGTCGTCCCACTAGCTCACAACACACCAGCTAGTGTGACCAAAGTACCAGTACTGGACCACACACCACCACATCTCTCCAGTACTGTCTACCAGCCTCGTGACCACCACCTCCGTCCCTCCAGATCTGCCCACTTCAGCACCTTGGCCATCAAGCAGAATTCTATGCTGGCTGAGGCCTACTCCAACCTGGGCAACGTTTACAAGGAGCGCGGCCAGTTGCAGGAGGCTATAGAGCACTACCGCCATGCGCTGCGGCTGAAACCAGACTTCATCGATGGGTACATCAACCTGGCAGCAGCCCTGGTGGCAGCGGGGGACATGGAGGGAGCCGTCCAGGCCTATGTATCAGCCCTACAGTACAACCCTGTGAGTAGACCTTGGACCCAGTTCGTGTACCTCATAAGGTAGCAGCCCAGCACAAAACCCAATGTTTTGGTGTTCTGCCAGACCTTGACTCTGAACATGTCTTGCACCCTCAAACTACCCCAATCTGACATCAAATGTTATTGGTCACATACACATATTTAGCAGATGTTAATGTGGGTGTAGATCTCAAATGATAGATCTGAAATAACATGTTAGTCAGTCTAGTAGAGCGTTTCTGGTTTGGAGCTCTAATCTGTTTCCTGTCCCTCAGGATCTGTACTGTGTCCGCAGCGACCTGGGGAACTTGCTCAAAGCCCTGGGGCGTTTGGAAGAGGCTAAGGTATGTTCCAGGGGCTTGACACCTGCACAGCTTTTTGCTTATCTTTCTTTTGTTTGAAAATTTACTTTGTACTTTGATTTCTTTGTAGATGTTTTGTTTGTCAGTTCTATTCCTCGCCCCCTTTGAGCCAGTGCTCTTTGCCCTCACTCTACTCATTCACTTGAGTGTGATTTTTCTGTACCTGATGCCATCTCAGGCAGACCCCCCTGGGTGGGCCCTATCCTACCACTCCAGTACACCCTGGGCCTGGGCGGGCCCTACCCCAGCACACCCTGGGCAGGCCCCACCCCAGTACACCCTGGGCGGGCCCTATCCCACCACCCCAGTACACCCTGGGCGGGCCCTATCCCACCACCCCAGTACACCCTGGCTCTGGGCGGGCCCTATCCCACCACCCCAGTACACCCTGGGCGGGCCCTATCCCACCACCCCAGTACACCCTGGGCGGGCCCTACCCCAGTACACCCTGGGCGGGCCCTACCCCAGTACACCCTGGGCGGGCCCTACCCCAGTACACCCTGGGCGGGCCCTACCCCAGTACACCCTGGGCGGGCCCTACCCCAGTACACCCTGGGCGGGCCCTACCCCAGTACACCCTGGGCGGGCCCTACCCCAGTACACCCTGGGCGGGCCCTACCCCAGTACACCCTGGGCGGGCCCTACCCCAGTACACCCTGGCTCTGGGCGGGCCCTACCCCACCACCCCAGTACACCCTGGTCCGGGCCCCTACCCCAGTACACCCTGGTCCGGGCCCTACCCCAGTACACCCTGGCTCTGGGCGGGCCCTACCCCAGTACACCCTGGCTCTGGGCGGGCCCTACCCCAGTACACCCTGGCTCTGGGCGGGCCCTACCCCAGTACACCCTGGCTCTGGGCGGGCCCTACCCCACAACCCCAGTACACCCTGGGCAGGCCCTACCCCAGTACACCCTGGCTCTGGGCGGGCCCTACCCCACCACACCCTGGGCGGGCCCTACCCCAGTACACCCTGGGCGGGCCCTACCCCACAACCCCAGTACACCCTGGGCAGGCCCTACCCCAGTACACCCTGGCTCTGGGCGGGCCCTACCCCACCACCCCAGTACACCCTGGTCCGGGCCCTACCCCAGTACACCCTGGTCCGGGCCCTACCCCAGTACACCCTGGTCCGGGCCCTACCCCAGTACACCCTGGTCCGGGCCCTACCCCAGTACACCCTGGTCCGGGCCCTACCCCAGTACACCCTGGTCCGGGCCCTACCCCAGTACACCCTGGTCCGGGCCCTACCCCAGTACACCCTGGTCCGGGCCCTACCCCAGTACACCCTGGTCCGGGCCCTACCCCAGTACACCCTGGTGCGGGCCCTACCCCAGTACACCCTGGTGCGGGCCCTACCCCAGTACACCCTGGTGCGGGCCCTACCCCAGTACACCCTGGTGCGGGCCCTACCCCAGTACACCCTGGCTCTTATGAGGCTTCTTTTTTTTTTTATAAGGGGGGGGAAAATTCTCTAGATCCCCAACCCATTAAACCCTCCTTTTTTTCCCCCCTGTAAGTGACTTTTCAGACCGCTTTATACTTTATTCCTTTTGAGCCTAGCTCGAATAGAGGCTTCTCCATTCTCTCTCCACTCCCAACACCCACACACAACTCCCCTGCTTCCTCTCACAATGCTCTGACCTCTCAACCTCAGGTCATTTCCCCTCCCCTCACAGGAAGAAAGGCTGGGCTTTTCAAATTGCTAGCAATAATGAGGGTTCTGATATGGATTTTTTTTCCCTTCCCATTAAAAACTCCTGAAATGATTAAAAACAAAGGTGGTTTTGGAAGGATAATGCTGGCTCGGTCTTGGAAGTATAAATGAACTGATGAAGCTAGTTCTCTGCAATGCAAAAGATAAGATGGCCTCTAACCAAACCACATTACTCCAATTATTTAGCAACAAATGGACAACTCCACCACTCAACCCAGTTTTCCCACTACTCCCTACCCATGCAGATTTGCTAGTCTTGTATTTTATGGAGTGCCCTCTGACCCTGTTATTCCCTCTTTACCTCCTCTAAGCCATGCAAACATTGGCTCTTTTTTAGTGATATCTCTCTTCATCTCCCTGATACGATATCTATACCTTCCCTGGGTTGGGTGAAAGCTGGAGCTGTGGAGTTGACATCTTGCTAGGTGACCTGGTGCCAGGCCATCTTATTTGGTGCCAGAAGGGGGAGGAGCTCCAGGGAGCTGCCAGGCCAGCCCCCCCTGCGCTGTTGCTCCTCCCCCCCGCGCGCTCGCTAGGTCCGGTGGAGTGTGGCGCTAAGAGCTGCCTTCCTGACACCCCAGCTACACCCCAATCAGAGGCTCCACACACCCCCCCCCATCTGATCAGAAACAGCCAATGCTGTCACTAGTGCCAACTGGACCCTACTGGTCATCTTATCTGACTGTCCCTGCTGTCTTAAAGAGTGGGTGAATAGAATAGTCAGGACTGTACCACGTTTTTATACCCTATCACACACACACCCCTCCTTACAAGAGCCCGTAGTACGGTCCGATGCTGCGTCAGGCAGACAGCTCACAATCTGCACTCCGCCGCCCGCGTTCAGTTGGCTGGGTTAGAGAGAAACCCTCTTTATTTCAGAGCTACCTATGGAGGCTTCTAGATGTCCAAACATTACACAACCAAGGCTTTTCTCACTCCCCATTGGCCAGGATTCAAGCACAACAGGACAAAGAAAAAGCCAAGCATTAAATAAAAAAAAGAACCTTGTTGAAGGAAAGCGTATGCTATGACATATTATTCCCAAAGAAATGTCATCAGTTCATTTGATGAAGATCAAGCTAGTTATCCTCCCTCTTTTCTCCTAGCTTGGCCATACTATTAATATTAGTGATTGATAACACACATTTTATTGAAGCCTTTCTCCCCTCGTGCCACCCCCCCCACCCCCCGAAACATCACCTTTTTTTTATTTTCTTGGAAAATAAACATGAATGTAAACAGAGCAGGTTGTCTTCATTTTGTTGTGCTGTTTATTTTTTGGGATGTTTTATTTAATTTCCATATGAGAGGAAAAAATAATGTATTGTTTGCCAACTTTTACTAACGCTCTTGTTTTATTTTGTCTCTTGGGTTTTTTTCCACAACTGATGATGTTATTTAGAAGGTTGTTTCAGGTGGGTGATGACATTACTCCTGCTACCGTACCCTAGGTGCCCTGGCTGAAACACGGATCACTAGGGCAGCATCAGTCCTCAACCACCAGCTGCTGAGGCTGCCGCCCGCCCCTCTGACAAAGTCCAAACAATGTGGTAACGGGTTTGTAAACTGCCAGCAAAAGAAAAAACCACGCACTACTACTACTACTACGTCATGCCTCTGTCTTGTGGCTTCCTCTGAAGAGCAGAGAAACAAAACAAGAAAAGAACAGTAAAACAAACAAAATGAGAAGTACAGTAAGCATTCCTTTAAATACCTTAAATTACCATGACAACAACGGCCAAAACCTATATCAGTAAATTCAAAAAATATACCAAACATGGAAGCAATTAGCGGGAAAATATTAAGTAAAGAAAAAGTAAGAACCATCTAACTCTTATTTGTTGGTTGCATTTTTTTCCTGTTGATTTGAGTTTTTTTCCTTCTTGGTTTTGTAGTTGCAGCGCTCTGCCGGTGATGCAGACTGCGCTGTGAGTGTGCAGTAACGCAGGGGCTGCGCAGCGAACAAACCTTCCACGGCCAAAAAGGCCTCAGGCTCAAGCGATGCTTCCTTCCCCCCCCTCCCCCCCGGCCTGCTGGGTACAGACCCTCCTCCCGACGCCCTCAATCAGCCTGGCACCCAGCGTACCTCCAACAGGACACAATTTGTCTCTCTAAAACAACTCCTCTATTTCCCCATTGCCCTGCGGAACAGTCCCTGGGCTCTGGTGGTAGATCAACTCTTCTATCCTCCTCTTAGGGCGTCAGACACTTGGCCATCTTGATGCCCCTAAACTTCAAATTCCACTTCTCTGTATTCCCCCTCTTATCTAACCAGCCGCTTGGCTGCGGTCTCAATGACCTCTAACCCCAACCCTCTCCCCTGCCGCACGTTGGTTCTGAAAGGCATTGTGGGTACAGAGTGTGGCAGTCTGGGTAAGCAGGGCGTCTCCCGGGAATCTGGGTCTGCAGCCGGACTGCAACGCGGCCGGGGTCAGCGAGCGCAGCGGCGGCAAACAACGACCATGTGTTGCTAAGCAGCAGCAGGGTCGGTGGCGTGCGGGGTGACTTTGGTTGTAGTTAGACACACACCTAGGACACGCCCGCCCACGTAGATTTTTGTGCGCACGCATTACAGGGACCTCCACCTGCACGCAGCACCCGCCATTCAAGGTTGTGAGATACCGCTAGTTAATATAGTCAGCTATCAAATAGACTGCAACTAACGAAGTTACTGGTTGTTTTATACATTTGAATATCATTTAGGTATTTTCCTTCACTCATATCAGCAGCTTAACGGCTGTACATTTACATAACCAAACAGAAGAAAAGTCTCGTAGTTCCTCGTGTTGTGAGAGAGGCTGATAACTGCAGAATGTCGGTCTGCGTGTGGGTGCTGGTTGGATCTGCGCAGCGTAGGAATAAGCAAGGCAGCTTAGCGCCGCAGATTTCAGCGCAGGCGAGCCCATGCTGCACACTCACTTTTTGCTTTAGTTGAGAACAGTCACTAATTCTGTTTCCTCTGCCTTTTTATTTTTTTGGGTTTTCTTCTCTCCTACCACTACTCTTCTACTCTTCCTCCCACTACTCTTCCTCCTCCCACTACTACTCTTCCTCTCCTCTGGTTTTGATTGTTAATCCATTGAAGGCGTGTTACCTGAAGGCTATTGAGACTCAGCCTAACTTTGCGGTGGCTTGGAGCAACCTAGGTTGTGTGTTCAACGCCCAGGGAGAGATATGGTTGGCCATACACCACTTTGAGAAGGTAAGACTTTTCTACACAGCCGATTATGTAAAAACAAAGGACAGACCAGGAGAGTCTGGTGTCACTGACTAATGATTCATGTCTGGGCAGAAACATTTTATAATTCACATACAATTAATGTCTGAGAACATTTTACATTTTAGTCATTTAGCAGACGCTCTTATCCAGAGCGACTTACAGTAGTGAACACATTTCATGCATTTCCCCCCCCCCTCCCCCGTACTGGTCCCCCGTGGGAATTGAACCCACAACCCTGGCGTTGCAAACACCATGCTCTACCAACTGAGCCACACAGGACCATTTTAAGTAGAGTACTGTGGACTGTTCTCAGGTGAACAAAAGAGAGGGCAGTGGTGGATATAGTCAATTAGAAAATCAATTTTGTTTAATTCAAGTTGCAACAGGAGCGGAGAGAATGTCTAACTTGGCCTTCGCAGGGAAGGTCCTTATCATAATTATACAGCACCAGAAAGCCAAGACCTTGTCGACTGCTAGCCACAGAATCAGTGTTCCACAGAATACAACAACAATCAGTCTCCTTGAAACTGCAGTCTGGCGTCAGTCCCTTTCAACAGATATGAGTAACGTCCAGCATTACATCTTGTGACCAACCTGTGTCATAAATGAGTGTCACAAATAGAACACTTAAAATCATGTGGATTACATAATGGGAAAACGTGTGTATATATATATGCTAAGCATTGTGTTAATCACTCTAAACTGAATAGGAACTTTATTCATCTTAAATATTTCCCATTACAACTGGTGTTTGGAGGAAATGTTTAACACACTTCTAATACAGTATGTCCTGTCTGTTTTGATGTATGTATTTATGGGTGTTTGTCAGGCTGTGACTCTGGATCCCAACTTCCTGGATGCCTACATCAACTTGGGCAACGTTCTGAAAGAGGCTCGCATCTTTGACAGGTCAGAGACTTTTCCCATGGTATAACTAGTTAGACCTGTGGGGGGGGGGGCAGCCCAAATCGAGTTGAATAGCCATGAGGGGGTATCTTGCCCAAGAGCCATGTTTCAGAAAAGCAGAGACTATTTCAGTTTTGGGAGTCCCGTTGGTATCAAGTGACTAGTAGAACGTTGGCATTTCCTCTTGGGTAACCTGAATTTGTTCGGAATAACATCAAGAGCCCAGGGCAGATAAACTGGAATTGTGGTAACTGCCAATCTGATGTTCAAAGTTGTCCGTTTGTAAGAAATGATAGCGAATACATTTAGAGAAAATAAAGTAGTAAATCATCTCAAAGTTGGCAAAACAGAGGCCATCCAGTACAGCGCCATCTTAACAAAGACACATTTTACTGCAGCTCAGTAGCACTAGTGCCACTCTTTACTCTCCTCTGCAGAGCAGTGGTGGGCTACCTCTGAGTCCTCAGCCTTTAGTAGTATTTGCCTTAATTGTTACCAGTAGTTTACCGACCCTTCTCTCTTCTTCCTACCATTCAGAGCGGTGGCTGGCTACCTGCGTGCCCTCAGCCTGAGCCCCAACCATGCCGTCGTCCACGGCAACCTGGCGTGCGTCTACTACGAGCAGGGTCTTATCGACCTGGCCATTGACACGTACCGCCGCGCCATCGAGCTGCAGCCCCACTTCCCTGACGCCTACTGTAACCTGGCCAACGCCCTCAAGGAGAAGGGCAATGTAAGGAAGAACACGGTGTGTGTGTGTGTGTGTGTCCACACAGTGAGCGACTGCTCCGTTATTCTGCATCCCTACTCCCAGTTTGAGAGGCATGGCTTTCCCAGCAGGCCGCAGCAGTGCCTTGTGCATGCCATGTCTTCCTTGACCCAGTTTAGGAGATGATGGGGGGGGGGGGGTCAGAGATCAGACTGGGCGTGGTTAGATGGATATGCATGACACACTGGTCTTCATGATTGTTGTGAGGCCATCCCTTTCACCACTACTCTTGACAGATTATTTTGGGATGCTTAAATGTCCTCTGTTCAGCTACAAATAGATGTAGATTGATATGGGTTCCAGCTGTCTGTTTGCCATTGCTGTTGTCTATGTTCTGCCTCTGTTGGCCCTGTCTAGGCCTTGGTGTCTGTCTGTTGGGGTTTCCCCTTTTCTGTTGGCCCTTTCTAGGCCTTGGTGTCTGTCTGTTGGGGTTTCCCTTTTCTGTTGGCCCTTTCTAGGCCTTGGTGTCTGTCTGTTGGGGTTTCCCTTTTCTGTTGGCCCTTTCTAGGCCTTGGTGTCTGTCTGTTGGGCTTTCCCTTTTCTGTTGGCCCTGTCTAGGCCTTGGTGTCTGTATGAAAATGTGACTGTTTGTGTGTGGGGTGTCTCTGGTTTAACCATGTGTGGTTTGAACCCCGTCTCTCCCAGGTATCCGAGGCTGAGGAGTGTTACAACACGGCTCTGCGGCTGTGTCCCACCCACGCAGACTCTCTCAACAACCTGGCCAACATCAAGAGGGAGCAGGGCAACATCGAGGACGCCGTCCAGCTCTACAGGAAAGCCCTGGAGGTGAGATGGTTAACTATATGGCAGAATGCTCATAGAAAGCATTGACAGTAGCATTAAAAAGTATTTTACCTGGCATGATGGGTTAAAGGAAGGCTGTTTATAAGCCCTTGTTTTTTTTCCCCCACAATCTTAATCACGTCAGCTCAGTGTTCTCTTTTTAAGGAAGTGTCATTTCATGAATCTGGTGGTGACTGAACCTTTTGGGGGGGGTTTATTTCCAGAGTTTGCAGCGGCCCACTAACCTGGCTAGTGTTCTGTTGTAGTATGTATTTTAACCTATAGGTGTCCACTCACTCTGCCCAGAGTTTGTGAAAACGTGCTTTGGTGATCATTTTGCCTCCTTATGTTATAACATACATTTTACCAAGACAAATATGATTTATTCATGTTCTCAATCGTTCAGTGGTGGTCTTTCTCTAACATACCATTTAACATGATATGTAAAGAGTTGGATTTCGTAACGTAATACATCCGATAATATGCACCGAGCTCTGACAGAGTGGTGCCGGTTTCTCGCCTCAACTTTTGAGGATTTTCCATTTGGCTCGTCGTCCAAGTTGTTTCCGCAGGTTGCAAAAAGACACGAGTGGCGTTAAATGCAAAAAGCTACATTTAGCGTGACACGAGCGGAGTTAAAGTAAAAAGCTTGGCATATGCTCAGAGCACCGTTGACATTTCACATCATATGCTTGTTTTTTTTTTTTTTTTGACATCTTACTAAAATAAGAAAATATTACATGTCTCAATCGATATCATCTTGCCTCTATTGATTTCATGTCCTGCAGATTGGAGAAGGTGACGAGTTCAGCGGTGAGCTGTTAGGTAGCCTTAATTCTACACATAATACAGCCTATCTGACGCGACGCAATTTTCCAGATTTGTATTTTATTACTACTTTTTCTCTGGTCTCCATTGAGTTAGTCGTCCTGATTCTGGCCACCCTACAAGGGTGAACACTCCAATAACTTTTGAATGGATTATGGTAGAGACCTGATGTTTGGAACAATGGTTTTAATATGTTAATATTGTAGATAGAGGATTATCTTACCCAGTGGTCAAATTATGCACTTTTTGATTGGACACCCTATAACCTGTGTGTGTGGTGTTTGCAGCAGCCCACTCTAACCTGGCCAGTGTTCTGTTGTAATATGTATTTTAACGTGTGGTTGTGTTGTCTTCAGGTGTTTCCAGAGTTTGCTGCGGCCCACTCTAACCTGGCCAGTGTTCTGCAGCAGCAAGGGAAACTCCAGGAGGCCCTCATGCACTACAAGGAGGCCATCAGGTCCGTAGACAGACACCTCTCTCCGTCTCGCCCTCTCATCTCAATCAGTTGTGGTTTGACAATCGACAGAGACACAACTTTTAGGATGGTGTTTCAAGGTTCTAAATCTAGTTGATTTGTGTCCTACTGAATTGTTTCTGTAGAATCAGCCCTACGTTTGCTGATGCCTACTCCAACATGGGCAACACTCTGAAAGAGATGCAGGATGTCCAGGGAGCTCTACAGTGTTACACCAGAGCCATCCAGATCAACCCTGCCTTCGCTGATGCTCACTCTAACCTGGCCTCCATACACAAGGTGACTTTCATCTGCCATCTCTGTTCTAACCCCCAATTCTAAATCAACTCCTATCAAACCTACAGAAGTGCAGTGAAGTCTTGTAGGATTGGCATCACTCCTCTTCTGTCACTGATATTCCACAGGGCAAAATTGGTCTGCAATTAGTTTTTTAATGAATGGAAATATTAAAACACGTATTTATAAAGGAAGTTGTCCTATGATTCCATTATTGTAACGATATGTTATTGTCTCCCCCCCAGGACTCTGGTAACATCCCAGAAGCCATTGCTTCATACCGTACAGCCCTGAAACTGAAGCCTGACTTCCCTGATGCCTACTGCAACCTAGCACACTGCTTGCAGGTACACACACACACACACTAGTCTCCTATGTCAAGTTACTGCAGATACACTTGAGGCCAAATCCTGATTTGGGACTTAACTGTAACTTAAGTGTAAGTCATGTATTGATGTGAGCCATTGCGAGAGTAAAACCAAGGAAGGCTCGAGTTACTGCTCTTTGATTTACATTTCTCTGATTTTCCGCTTCAGACTGCCTCACAAAACTTGTCACACAAACACACACCTCACCACTTCCACACCAGTCCTCTCCTCTCCCCAGATTGTGTGTGACTGGACAGACTATGATGAGCGTATGAAGAAGCTGGTGAGCATCGTGGCTGACCAGTTGGATAAGAACCGGCTGCCCTCGGTGCACCCCCACCACAGCATGCTGTACCCCCTCTCGCACGGCTTCCGCAAGGCCATCGCTGAGAGGCACGGCAACCTCTGTCTGGACAAGGTACAGGCCCTCATCAAAGCAAGTACAGTATTGACCTTTTATTCAGGTGAAAGTTGGGCTGGGATGTTTGCATGGTGAAGGGTAAACGGTAAGGTGGGACGTCTTGGAAGTTACCCGTCTGGCTCATTTTAAGGAAACTTATTAGGCCCGTAGTCTTCTATTTTGTTGAAAATAAACAGTAAAAGCAACCTTACATGGCAGAAGGTGGTTGGGTTGCTTGCAGGGTGAAGAGGTTGGTTGGATGGTCAGGTTCAGGCTAGTTGTAACTGCGTAATGGACGAGGGATCTGGTGAAAGGAGCTAGGGTTTATGGTGATTGTCTGACAGGCTATGATGTTCCAATGTCCGTACTAGCAATCATTCTATGTTGTATGCTAGAATAGAGCCTTGGACTATGTTTCAAATGGCACCCTTTTCATTACATAAAGTAGTAAGCTATATAGGGAATAGGAAGCCATTTGGGATGCATCCTGGTTAGCCTAACCCCCCGTCCCTCCACAGATCAATGCGCTCCACAAGCCGGCCTTTGAGTACCCCAAGGACCTGAAGGCCAGCGCGGGTCGTCTGAGGGTGGGATATGTCAGCTCTGACTTCGGGAACCACCCCACCTCCCACCTCATGCAGTCCATCCCCGGCATGCACAACTCTGACAAGTTTGAGGTGAGGGTTTCTTACTGTTGTGTGACATATTACCACTAGACTGGCAACAACCAATGATATAAAGTGAACTGATGTTTGCTTACTTGGATTCGATTTGTCATTTAAACCAATGTTTTTTGTTGTTGACGTAACTGAATAAATAATAGTTACATAAAAGTGAGGTCTTATAGTGACCAAACATTACTTGAAATGTGTTGGTCGTAACATGGTTGTAACATGGTTGGTGGGGGTTCTAACAGTTGGTTGTAACATGGTTGGTGGGGGTTCTAACAGTTGGTTGTAACATGGTTGGTGGGGGTTCTAACAGTTGGTTGTAACATGGTTGGTGGGGGTTCTAACAGTTGGTTGTAACATGGTTGGTGGGGGTTCTAACAGTTGGTTGTAACATGGTTGGTGGGGGTTCTAACAGTTGGTTGTAACATGGTTGGTGGGGGTTCTAACAGTTGGTTGTAACATGGTTGGTGGGGGTTCTAACAGTTGGTTGTAACATGGTTGGTGGGGGTTCTAACAGTTGGTTGTAACATGGTTGGTGGGGGTTCTAACAGTTGGTTGTAACATGGTTGGTGGGGGTTCTAACAGTTGGTTGTAACATGGTTGGTGGGGGTTCTAACAGTTGGTTGTAACATGGTTGGTGGGGGTTCTAACAGTTGGTTGTAACATGGTTGGTGGGGGTTCTAACAGTTGGTTGTAACATGGTTGGTGGGGGTTCTAACAGTTGGTTGTAACATGGTTGGTGGGGGTTCTAACAGTTGGTTGTAACATGGTTGGTGGGGGTTCTAACAGTTGGTTGTAACATGGTTGGTGGGGGTTCTAACAGTTGGTTGTAACATGGTTGGTGGGGGTTCTAACAGTTGGTTGTAACATGGTTGGTGGGGGTTCTAACAGTTGGTTGTAACATGGTTGGTGGGGGTTCTAACAGTTGGTTGTAACATGGTTGGTGGGGGTTCTAACAGTTGGTTGTAACATGGTTGGTGGGGGTTCTAACAGTTGGTTGTAACATGGTTGGTGGGGGTTCTAACAGTTGGTTGTAACATGGTTGGTGGGGGTTCTAACAGTTGGTTGTAACATGGTTGGTGGGGGTTCTAACAGTTGGTTGTAACATGGTTGGTGGGGGTTCTAACAGTTGGTTGTAACATGGTTGGTGGGGGTTCTAACAGTTGGTTGTAACATGGTTGGTGGGGGTTCTAACAGTTGGTTGTAACATGGTTGGTGGGGGTTCTAACAGTTGGTTGTAACATGGTTGGTGGGGGTTCTAACAGTTGGTTGTAACATGGTTGGTGGGGGTTCTAACAGTTGGTTGTAACATGGTTGGTGGGGGTTCTAACAGTTGGTTGTAACATGGTTGGTGGGGGTTCTAACAGTTGGTTGTAACATGGTTGGTGGGGGTTCTAACAGTTGGTTGTAACATGGTTGGTGGGGGTTCTAACAGTTGGTTGTAACATGGTTGGTGGGGGTTCTAACAGTTGGTTGTAACATGGTTGGTGGGGGTTCTAACAGTTGGTTGTAACATGGTTGGTGGGGGTTCTAACAGTTGGTTGTAACATGGTTGGTGGGGGTTCTAACAGTTGGTTGTAACATGGTTGGTGGGGGTTCTAACAGTTGGTTGTAACATGGTTGGTGGGGGTTCTAACAGTTGGTCGTAACATGGTTATAACATGGTTGGTGGTTTCTCTCGCCAGGTGTTCTGCTATGCACTGAGTCCAGATGACAACACCAACTTTAGGGTTAAAGTGGTGGCCGAGGCACATCACTTCACTGACCTGTCACAGGTGAGTTTACTCAGATTGAGAAGTGAATCTAAGTACTTTAGAAGTAGCTTCCCTTTCTGTCCTCTGAGCCACATTCAGCACTTCAGAGTAAAGATTGAAATCCTCTCCCTTCCCCCTCATGTCTCTCCTCCTGTCTCTCTCTCTACTCCTCCCCTCTGTCAGCTCCCGTGTAATGGTAAGGCAGCAGACAGGATCCATCAGGATGGACTCCACATCCTGGTCAATATGAACGGCTATACCAAAGGAGCCCGCAACGAGCTGTTTGCCCTGCGCCCTGCTCCCATCCAGGTGAGATAATCATTCTTTATTTAGCCATGTTCATTTCTATACTGAACAACAATAAACGCAACATGTGAAGTGTTTGTGCCATGTTTCATGAGCTGTATTTAATTGTTTTAAGGTTCCTTTTGCTATTTGATTTTGAATTATAAGACCCCGTGAAGTATAAAACAAATTGTATTTGGCCTTACTGCTATTTGACCATACAAACGCATTGAATAACAGATTCACTACATGGAACAACAGTCCCTCAAAAAATGAAGTTTGGTCTGAAGGGTTTGTCCTATATCTCAGCGATATAAAAAGGATCAGGCATTATATATTTTTTTACATATATTTAATGCCTTATATTTGGCGTTAAACAGTGTCTCACATGCATACATGCATGCATGCATGCATGCATGCATGCATGCATGCACACATAGTAAATGACCGAAAGTATGTGGACACCTGCTTGTCGAACATCTCATTCCAAAATAATGGTCATTAATATGGAATTAATCTCCCCTTTGCTGCTATAACAGCCTCCTCTCTTCTGGGAAGCCATTCCACTAGATGTTGGATCATAGTTGTGGGGACTTGCGCGTGGCTGAATGGAAGCATTAGTGAGGTCGGGCACTGATGTTGTGGGATTAGGCCTGGCTCGCAGTCGGCATTCCAATTCATCCCAAAGGTGTTCGATGGGGTTGAGGTCAGGGCTCTGTGCAGGCCAGTCAAGTTCTTCACACCGATCTCAACAAACCATTTCTGTATGGACCTCGCATTGTGCACAGAGACATTGTCATGCTGAAACGGGAAAGGGCCTTCCCCAACTGTTGCCACAAAGTAGAAAGCACAGAATCGTCTAGAATGTCATTGTATGCTGTAGCGTTAAGATCTCCCTTCACTGGAACTAAGGGGCCTAGCCCGAACCATGAAAAACAGCCCCAGACCATTATTCCAACTTTAGTTGGCACTATGCATTGGGGCAGGTAGCGTTCTCCTGACATCTGCCAACCCCAGGTTCATCCGTCAGACTGCCAGATGGTGAAGCGTGATTCATC
Organism: Salmo salar; assembly: GCF_965601325.2. NCBI lineage: Eukaryota > Metazoa > Chordata > Actinopteri > Salmoniformes > Salmonidae > Salmo > Salmo salar. The sequence continues at coordinate 95,116,750 of NC_138299.1, forward strand.
ACTCTACAGACAGCGTTGACGCTGCTCCGGTGTCCAATTGCGGCGAGTTTTACACCACTCCAGCCGACGCTTGGCGTTGCGCGTGGTGATCTTAGGCCATGGAAACCAATTTCCCAACTAACAGTTCTTGTGCTGACGTTGCTTCCAGAGGCAATTTGGAAGTCGGTAGTGAGTGTCGCAACCGAGGACAGATGATTTTTATGCGCTACAGGCGCATGGTGTTCCCCTTCTGTGAGCTTGTGTGACCTATCGCTGCTGAGCCGTAGTTGCACCTAGACTTTTACACTTCAACATAACAGCACTTACAGTTGACTGGGGCAGCTCTAGCAGGGCAGAAATGTGACAAACTGACTTGTTGGGAAGGTGGCATCTGTGCCATGTTGAAAATCACTGAGCTCTTTAGTAAGGCCATTCTACTGCAAAGTTTCTCTATGGAGATTGCATGGCTGTGTGCTTGAGTGTTTTTATTATTTATATATATAATAATCAAGCACACAAGTTTACATACACTCAATTAGTATTTGGTAGCATTGCCTTTAAATTGTTTAACTTGGGTCAAACGTTTTGGATAGCCTTCCACTAGCTTCCCACCATAAGTTGGGTGAATTTTGGCCCATTCCTCCTGACAGAGCTGGTGGTTTGTAGGCCTCCTTGCTCGCACACACTTTTTCAGTTCTGCCCATACATTTTCTATAGGTTTGAGGTCAGGGCTTTGTGATGGCCACTCCAATACCTTGACTTTGTTATCCTTAAGCCATTTTGCCACAACTTTGGAAGTATGCTTGGTGTTATTGTCTATTTGGAAGACACATTTGCGACCAAGCTTCAACTTCCTGACTGATTCCTTGAAATGTTGCTTCAATATATCCACATAATTTTTCATCCTCATGATGCCATCTATTTTGTGAAGTGCTCTAGTCCCTCCTGCAGCAAAGCACCCCCACAACATGATGCTGCCACCCCCATGCTTCACGGTTGGGATGGTGTTCCTCGGCTTACAAGCCTCCCCCTTTTTCCTCCAAACATAACGATGGTTATTATGGCCTAACAGTTCTATTTTTGTTTCATCAGACCAGAGGACATTCCTCCAAAAAGTACGATCTTTATCCCCATGTGCATTTGCAAACCGTAGTCTGGCTTTTTTATGGCGGTTTTGGAGCAGTGGCTTCTTCCTTGCTGAGTGGCCTTTCAGGTTATGTCAATGTAGGACTGTTTTACTGTGGATATAGATACTTTTGTACCTGTTTCCTCCAGCATCTTCACAGGGTCCTTTGCTGTTGTTCTGGGATTGATTTGCACTTTTCGCACCAAAGTACATTCATCTCTAGGAGACAGAACGTGTCTCCTTCCTGAGCGGTATGCCGACTGCGTGGTCCCATGGTGGTTATACTTGCGTACTATTGTACAGATGAACGTGGTACCTTCAGGCGTTTGGAAATTGCTCCCAAGGATGAATCAGACTTGTGGAGGTCTACAATTGTTTTTTTCTGAGGTCTTTGCTGATTTCTTTTGATTTTCCCATGATGTCAAGCAAAGAGGCACTGAGTTTGAAGGTAGGCCTTGAAGTACATCCACAGGTACACCGCTAATTAAGCTTCTAAAGCCATGACATTTTCTGGAATTTTCCAAGCTGTTTTAAAGGCACAGTCAGCTTAGTGTATGTAAACTTCTGACCCACTAGAATTGTGATATAGTGAAGTAATCTGTCTGTAAACAATTGTTGTTAAAATTACTTGTCATGCACAAAGTAGATGCCCTAACTGACTTGCCAAAACTATAGTTTGTTAAACAAGAAATTTGTGGAGTGGTTGAAAAACGAGTTTTAATGACTCTAACCTAAGTGTATGTAAACTTCAGATTTTAGCTGTATTTATACACCTGCCATCAACAGGTGTGGCTGAAATAGCCGAATCCACTAATTTGAAGGGGTGTCCACGCATTTTTGTGAGTTGTTCCCCCCTTTTCAGAACCCTTAATTCGTTGGGGCATGAACTGTACAAGATGTCAAATAAATTCCACAGGGGTTTTCGCCCATGTTGACTAAGATGTTTCCCACAGTTGTCAAGTTGGCTGGATGTCCTTGGGGGGATGGACCATTCTTGACTCACACAGGGAACTGTTGAGTGTGGAAAAAACCCAGCAGCATTGACGTTTTTGACATACTCAAACCGTTGTGCCTGCCATACCCCGTTCAAAGGCACATTCATCTTTTCTTTCCCATTCACCCTCTGAATGGCACACGCATACAATCCATGTCTCAAGGCTTTAAAATCCTTCTTAACCTGTCTCCTCCCCTTCATCTACACTGATTGAAGTGGATTTAACAAGTGATGTCAATAAGGGATCACAGCGTTGACCTGGTCAGTTTCTCATGGAAAGAGCAGGTGTTCACAATGTTTTGTACACTATGCTTTAATTGAAACAAAATAGGCCTAGAAGAAAAGCTAATATTTTAACACCTTTTCTTTTTTTTTTTGCTCATGAAAAAGTAGTTCAAGAATATCTAACTGCATATTTCCATGAAACTGATTGAGATCAAATGATTGGCAGGCATTCAGTTTGGACATTTCATCGTTAACACATGAAGAATTATCATTTACGATTCACAGTGATGGCCTATTTGGAAGTTAGTTAAGCTTAACTTGGTGTTTTGAGGGTATTAAAAATATAACATTTTCTTGACAATATATTTGGGCGTAGGCCTATTCTACAATGATATTCAGTAGGCTACATCTGTCATTACACTTTGAAAATATTTTTTTATTTAAGTGCGCACCCTCACCAAAAAAAAGTCACTACACAACAGTCGGGTTATAATGTCCAAATAAAGTTCATTGTGCCAACTGTTCTCTCCTCAGTGTATGTGGCTGGGCTACCCAGGGACCAGCGGAGCTCCCTTCATGGACTACATTGTGTCAGACAAGGAGACGTCCCCCTTCGAGGTGGCAGAGCAGTACTCTGAGAAACTAGCCTACATGCCACACACCTTCTTCATTGGAGACCACGCTAACATGTTTCCCCACCTCAAGGTGAGATTCCTGTTTATCCAGTAAATAAAAGTTTGTGTGGCTTGATTTTGAGCGTTATGTTGCCAATGTGCAGATGGGTCAGATTTGCAAGCCCTCACATAACATACAGGGGATTGTTGATCTTGCCAAACAAATTGCAATCAGGGAATCCTCGAGGTACTGTTTGTCCTCTTGCCATGTTTCCTATGAATGGCTACCCCTACTGCAGTCAACAGCACTGCACCCCCAACAGCTACTCGCCCAAGCCTTCCCCATTTCTCCTTCTCCCAAATCCATTCAGCTGATGTTCTGAAAGAGCTGCAAAATCTGGACCCCTACAAATCAGCCGGGCTAGACAATCTGTACCCTTTCTTTATAAAATTATCTTCCGAAATTGTTGCAACCCCTATTACTAGCCTGTTCAACCTCTCTTTCGTATCGTCTGAGATTCCCATAGATTGGAAAGCAGCTGCTGTCATCCCCCTCTTCAAAGGAGGGGACACTCTTGACCCAAATTGCTACAGACCTATATCCATCCTACCCTACCTTTCTAAGGTCTTCGAAAGCCAAGTCAACAAACAGATTACTGACCATTTCGAATCCCACCGCACCTTTTCCGCTATGCAATCTGGTTTCAGAGCTTGTCATGGGTGTACCTCAGCCACGCTCAAGGTCCTAAACGATATCGTAACCGCCATCGATAAGAAACAATACTGTGCTGCCGTATTCATTGACCTGGCCAAAGCTTTCGACTCTGTCAATCACCACATCCTCATCGGCAGACTCAATAGCCTTGGTTTCTCAAATAATTACATCGCCTGGTTCACCAACTACTTCTCTGATAGAGTTCAGTGTGTCAAATCGGAGGGCCTGTTGTCCGGACCTCTGGCAGTCTCTATGGGGGTGCCACAGGGTTCAATTCTTGGGCCAACTCTTTTCTCTGTATACATCAATGATGTCGTTCTTGCTGCTGGTGAGTCTCTGATCCACCTCTATGCAGACGACACCATTCTGTATACTTCTGGCCCTTCTTTGGACACTGTGTTAACAACCCTCCAGACGAGCTTCAATGCCATACAACTCTCCTTCCGTGGCCTCCAACTGCTCCTAAATACAAGTAAAACTAAATGCATGCTCTTCAACTGATCGCTGCCTGCACCTGCCCGCCTGTCTAGCATCACTACTCTGGACGGTTCTGACTTAGAATATGTGGACAACTACAAATACCTAGGTGTCTGGTTAGACTGTAAGCTCTCCTTCCAGACTCACATCAAACATCTCCAATCCAAAGTTAAATCTAGAATTGGCTTCCTATTTCACAACAAAGCATCCTTCACTCATGCTGCCAAACATACCCTCGTAAAACTGACCATCCTACCGATCCTCGACTTCGGCGATGTCATTTACAAAATAGCCTCCAACACCCTACTTAACAAACTGGATGCAGTCTATCACAGTGTCATCCGTTTTGTCACCAAAGCCCCATATACTACCCACCACTGCGACCTGTACGCTCTCGTTGGCTGGCCTTCGCTTCATAATCGTCGCCAAACCCACTGGCTCCAAGTCATCTACAAGACCCTGCTAGGTAAAGTCCCCCCTTATCTCCGCTCACTGGTCACCATAGCAGCACCCACCTGTAGCACGCTCTCCAGCAGGTCACCCCCTCTCTGGTCACCCCCAAAGCCTATTCCTCCTTTGGTCATCTCCTTCCAGTTCTCTGCTGCCAATGACTGGAACGAACTACAAAAATCTCTGAAACTGGAAACACTTATCTCCCTCACTAGCTTTAAGCACCAGCTGTCAAAGCAGCTCATAGATCACTGCACCTGTACATAGCCCATCTATAATTTAGCCCAAACAACTACCTCTTCCCCAACTGTATTTATTTATTTTGCTCCTTTGCACCCCATTATTTCTATTTCTACTTTGCACTTTCTTCCACTACAAATCTACCATTCCAGTGTTTTACTTGCTATGTATTTACATTGCCTTTTTTTGCCTTTACCTCCCTTATCTCACCTCATTTGCTCACATTGTATATAGACTTATTTTTTTTCTACTGTATTATTGACTGTATGTTTGTTTTACTCCATGTGTAACTCTGTTGTTGTATGTGTCGAACTGCTTTGCTTTATCTTGGCCAGGTCGCAATTGTAAATGAGAACTTGTTCTCAACTTGCCTACCTGGTTAAATAAAGGTGAAATAAAAAATGAATTAATTTTACTTTCGTGTCAAATCGCCAGTTGGCAACCCATCCCTGATGGGATTAATTGTCGCACAAACATTACACTAATTCACTATGGTAAATTAAAATGATAATTCTTCTTCCGGTGTTCTATGCATTGCGCATCGCATAGAGTGGGGAGAAAAATAATCTATGCATAGTAAATTACTTCCCTAGAGCAATAAAATAATATGCATATATACATACAAAGGATTTTTTTTTTCCTGTATATGTTTGAGTCAAAGGTCACGTTTCAGCATCAAGGATATTATTGCAGTGAATTTTAAATATAAAGGTGTAGTAATTGGTCGAGAGCAAGCGGCCTGGCTCAATACTAGGCCCTTTATTGTTCACTATTTACATTTTAATAATGTTGGTTTGTACCTTTTTTTAATAATAAATGGGACTGTGTAGATGAGTTATTTATTCCCCTTCAGTGCAGCAGACCATTAAAAGCTCTTAGATGTAAGGTCCCCTGTTTTGGGGACCAAAGTGCTTCTGTTACCAGTTCCGACCATCAATTTTACTTAAATCGATCTGTGGACGCCGTAGATCAAATGGCTTGCATTGAGCGATAGCCCTGTTTCCCACGGACATTTTTTTTTTTTTTTTATGAGCCTGTGATGTAGGATGTGAAATCTGAAACGACTTGAAGCTGGGATGTCCCTCCTACCATTTCATTAGCTCTTCCGACTGTCCATGAACTCCTGGCTGAATCCTACATCGCAGCCACTGACAAAGCATATTCCTGCAATCGTTACATCGTAGCGCATTCATGTAAAATAATAAACAGAAAGGGTTTGGTTCTATTCATCATAGACGGACGAGATGAATGGCGAGTTCCTAGCGAGTTCAGGAAGCAAAGCTAGAGCCCTGAGACGTTCACAGCGATGGGGGCAGATGTTTTGATCAAGAGACCTTTATAAAATATGCACATTCTCTCTCTAACACTAAACATACAACTATGTACTTTACAGTTATAAGGAAGGTGAAATCGTATAATTCGTCGTTTTTTATTTGATTATGATTTATAACGAAAGCATAAATCATTTCAAACCTTATTCATTGTTGAATAGGAAATGCATCATAAAATATTTCATTTTCACATTTGTACTGTGTACTTGCGCTTGTCTTCAAGTGACTACACCTCAGCAATTTAGTTATATTTTCATCAGAAAGGTGAGATTTTAACTAAAGTATGCAGCATTAATTGTTATTGTTTATGGCCTCATGATAAATACTTACTTTGGGGCATTACGTAGACGACATTTTCGATGACATTTAACTGGTTAAAGACCTTCAGCTTGGCTTTGATTCAAATCAAAAATTTCTCACCGATCTTAAATGGTGATAAAACCAAGTTTTGTTTTTCTCCAAAGCTCATAGAATTGACCCTGAAGATCTGCATATCTGCACCTTGAACTCCCTCATGTCTTTTTAAAACGCACATTGAAAAACCTAACTATGACTAAGAACAGGAAGTTCCACTCCATCCTGTCGAACACCTTCTCAACATCCCAGTGACGACAGCAGGACAGTGGTCTTCTGTGCGTTTTAACTTGATCTATTAAATAAAAAAAGATGGTGGATGAAGAGTATCTGTCTCTAATAAATCTAGTTTGATCCGCTTTTATTACTTTCGGAAGTGTTTCGTCTTTTGGTGAGCAATTTGGTAGTTATTTTATGGCCGGAAGGACGAGCAGGATAGAGGGTCCTTGTCAACACTGAGGGCTGTGAACATAGTTTGGGAGAGCTCCGTTTTAACAACGCTGTAATAGTCTGGGGGAGAGAGCTCCGTTTTTAACAACGCTGTAATAGTCTGGGGGAGAGAGCTCCGTTTTTAACAACGCTGTAATAGTCTGGGGGAGAGAGCTCCGTTTTTAACAACGCTGTAATAGTCTGGGGGAGAGAGCTCCGTTTTTAACAATGCTGTAATAGTCTGGGGGAGAGAGCTCCGTTTTTAACAACGCTGTAATAGTCTGGGGGAGAGAGCTCCGTTTTTAACAACGCTGTAATAGTCTGGGCTAAGCTGGGGCAAAAAAGCTTTTTAGAACTCTCTGGAGAAATCCATCTGGGCCTGGGGACTTGTTAGGTGGCATGGAGATAATTGCTTCAAGGATCTCAGGAGTGAAAGGGGAGTTGCGATCTTGGTGGGTCTCTGATTAGTTTTGGTCGTGAGAGTCCTTCTAGGAAGGAATGGACTTCTGCATCTGTTTTTCTCTCAGAAGTATATAATTGCCAGTAAAAGTCATGTGAGATATTTGGATCGTATGTGACCTTGTCATCTGCTGTTCAGATGGCGATGATTGTACGCTCTGACTACTCGTTTAAAAAAAAAAAAAATTATTGGCAAGCAACTGCTAGGCCTATTGCTATACTCATGGTATTTCTGTTTAGTACATCTCCCGAGTATAGTCTATGTTTAGTTTTGCTTTGGCTACTTTAAGTTGACTCTAGGAGGATACTGTCTGGGATTATTTATGTACTTTTTCGCTGTGTTCCAACTCCCTCAAGATCTAACCTGTGTGCTTCCATTGCTTTTTATTTAGAGGAAGCATATGCAATTAGATGACCTTTTAAGTGTGACTTTGGCAGCGTCCCACATTGGCTGGAGAAATAGGAGAGACTTGTAGTTGTCTATCCATGTAGTAACCGATGTATGGAATGCTTCATTTAACATGGAGCTGTTGAATTTCCAGCTCTTTGACCTCAGGATGTTTTTAGAGGTCAAAGCGGAGGTGGACAAAGACGTGATCTGAAAGTGCTATGTGTCCGATTTTGTACAAGTGGCAGACTTTATGGAAATCTTTGGGCTAAAAATGTAATCTATACGGGAGTAGGTGTTATGGACATTGAAGTAGTATGTATAGTCCACGGATAAGCTATTAGTCTCTCTCCAGATATCTATCAGACCCATCTCTTTAAGAGTTCCACAATATTGAGCTCAGGGCGAGGATCTCCTTCCAGAGAGACATCAGGTATTGTAACGTACTCTGTTTAACAGAAACATGGCTCTCTCGGGATATACTGTCCCCATCCATATAGCCATCTGTGTTCTCAGTAGTACATCGTGCAGACTGGAATAAAGAACTCTCCGGGAAGAAGAAAGGTGGGGGGGGTGTATGTTTCATGATTATCTACTTATGGTGTGATTGTGGTAACATACAGAAACTCAAGTCCTTTTGTTAACCCGACCTAAAGTACCTCACAATCAAATGCCAAATGTATTCCCTCCCAAGAGAATTTTCTTTCGTTATAGTCACAGCCGTGTATCATCCCCCTGAAGCCGATACCACGACGGCCCTCAAGGAGCTACACTGGACTTTATGCAACCTGGAAACCACATCCTGAGACTGCATTTATTGTAGCTGGGGATTTTAACAAAGCAAATTTGAGGAAAACGCTTCTGAAATTTTACCAGCACATTAGTACTGTAGTACATTAAATCTGATCACAACTGTTTTGCGCCACCCTTCCTATAGGCAGAAACTCAAACAGGAAGTACCTGTGCTAAGGTCTATTCAATGCTGGTCTGACCAATCGGAATCCATGCTTCAAGATTGTTTTGCACGTGCGGACACTGATGTGTTCTGGGTAGCCTCTGAGAATAACATTGACGAATACACAGATACGGTGTCTGAGTTCATCAGGAAGTGTATAGGAGATGTTGTACCCGCTGTGACTATTAAAACCTATTCAAACCAGAAACCGTGGATAGATGGCAGCGTTTGTGCAAAACTGAAAGTGTGAAACTCTGCATTTAACCATGGAAAGGTGACTGGGAATATGGCTGAATACAAACAGTGTAGTTATTCCCTCTGTAAGGCAATCAAACAGGCAAAACATCAGTATAGAGACAGTGGAGTCACAATTCAATGGCTCAGACACGAGACTTATGTGGCAGGGTCTACAGACAATCAAGGACTACAAAGGGAAAACCAGCCAGGTCGCGGACACCGTCTTGCTTCCGGACAAGCTAAAAACCTTTGCCCGCTTTGAGGATAACACAGTGCCACCGATGTGTCCAGCTACCAAGGACTGTGGGCTCTCCTTCTCCATGGCCAATGTAAGTAAGACATTTAAGCGTGTTAACCCTCACAAGGCTGCCAGCCCAGACGGCATCCCTAGCCGTGTCCTCAGAATATGCGTATACCGGCTGGTTTGAGTGTTTAGGGACATGATCAATCTCTCCCTATCCCAGTCTGCTGTCTCAACTTGCTTCAAGATGTCCACCATTGTTCCTGTACCCAAGAAAGCAAAGATAACTGAACTAAATGACAATCGCCCCGTAGCACTCACTTCTGTCATCATGAAGTGCTTTGAGAGGCTAGTCAAGGATCACATCACCTCTACCTTACCTGACACCCTAGACCCACTTCAATTTGCTTAGCACCCCCAATAGATCCACAGATGATGCAATCGCCATCACACTGCCCTATCCCATCTGGACAAGAGGAATGTCTATGTAAGAATGCTGTTTATTGACTAGCTCAGCATTCAGCACCATAGTGCTCATCATTAAGCTTGGGGCCCTGGGTCTGAACCCCACCCTGTACAATTGGGTCCTGGACTTCCTGACGGGCTGCCCCCAGGTGGTGAAGTTAGGAAACATCTTCACTGATCTTCAACACAGGGGCCCACAAGGGTGTGTGCTCAGCCCCCTCCTGTACATCCATGACTACATGACCACGCACGCCTCCAACTCAATTATGCAGTTTACAGACGACACATTAGTAAGCCTAATTACCAACAATGATGAGACAGTCTACCGGGAGGAGTTGAGGGCCCGAGGAGAAGGGTGCCAAGAAAATAAACTCACTCAACGTCAACAAAACAAAGGAGATGATCGTGGACTTCAGGAAATGACAAAGGGAGCACGCCCCTATCCACATTGATGGGGCCGCAGTGGAGCGGGTGAAAAGATTTAAGTTCCTCGCCGTACACATCACTGACGATCTGAAACCTCAGGAGGCTGAAGAAATTTGGCTTGTCACCTAAAACCCTCACAAACATTTATAGATGCACAATTGAGAGCATCCTGTCGGGCTGTATCACTGCCTGGTACGGCAAGTGCACCGCCCAAAAACCGCAAGGCTCTCCAGAGGTTGGTGTGGTCTGCTCAACGCATTACTGGGGGCAAACTTCCCGCCCTCCTGGACACCTACAGCACCCGGAGCCATAGGAAGGCCAAAAAGATCATCAAGGACATTAACCACCTGAGCCACAGCCTGTTCATCCCACTGTCATCCAGAAGGCGAGGTCAGTACAGGTGAATCAAAGCTGGGATCGCGTGACAGAAGCTGTTTTTCACTCAAGGCCATCGGACTGTTAAATAGCCATCACGAGCCAGCTCCTACCTGGTTTATGCAACCCTGCACCTTTGAGGCTGCTGCCCTATATACATGGAATCACTGGTCGCTTAAAAAATCAATACTGTATTTTAGTCAATGCCACTCCAACATTGCTCAATGTAATATTTATAAATTTCTTAATTCCATTATTGTACTTTTAGATTTGTGACTTGTTTTTAGATACTACTGCACTGTTGGAGCTTGGAGCACAAGCATTTCGCTACTATCTGCTAAATATGTGACCAATAAAATTTGATTTTATTACTAAATGTTTGATATCTTATGGCTTTCAGCCAGAAGTCTAGTGAGCTCTGAATGAGTTATCTGTACAGCTGCCCCCCCCCCCCCGCTTCCTAATAGTGTTGTTTTTTTGTTTTTTTTCCCCCCCTCTGCTCCAGGTACACATGCTGCTCTTCCTTCTGAAATACATACATCACAACTTTGTTCATTTGCACAATTTCTCTCATTCACTTAAGCTTGTAAAATGTCTATACTCACTGAAAATGACATTCGGTAGCTACTAGCTATGCTTGTATAACTTTGAGATGGATTTGCCTGTCTGCAATAAGTTTGTTCGTTTTCGTTCGTTAGCATTTTGCTAACAACGGCTATGTGATTTCGCTTTTAGTTTGTGCTAATTTTGTTAGCATTCCGGTGATAGAGGCCCAGTGGTCTTTTCTTTCTGTGCTATGGTGGTAATTATTATTCCCAGGGTACCCTTGAAAATGAGACCCTGGTCTCAATGGGTTTCCCCTGCTTACATAAACTGACATCTGAAAGGAAAACGGTGTGCTTTGATGAATTAAAAATAATGCTTTTTAGATCTACAATCCTGACTTGGTTTCTTGACATGCAGTTCACCTCCAGTATTCTTGTTTTTATTTTCTTCAACAGAAAAAGGCGGTGATTGACTTCAAGTCTAACGGCCACATCTTTGACAACCGCATCGTTCTGAATGGCATTGACCTCAAGGCCTTCCTGGACAGCCTGCCTGACGTCAAGGTGGTCAAGGTGAGACAGTGACATGGTGAATAGCCCTAACCCTTCCTGGACAAGCCTGTCTGACGTCAAGGTGAGACAGTGACATGGTGAATAGCCCTAACCCTTCCTGGACAGCCTGCCTGACGTCAAGGTGGTCAAGGTGAGACAGTGACATGGTGAATAGCCCTAACCCTTCCTGGACAGCCTGCCTGACGTCAAGGTGGTCAAGGTGAGACAGTGACATGGTGAATAGCCCTAACCCTTCCTGGACAAGCCTGCCTGATGTCAAGGTGAGACAGTGACATGGTGAATAGCCCTAACCCTTCCTGGACAGCCTGCCTGACGTCAAGGTGGTCAAGGTGAGACAGTGACATGGTGAATAGCCCTAACCCTTCCTGGACAAGCCTGTCTGATGTCAAGGTGAGACAGTGACATGGTGAATAGCCCTAACCCTTCCTGGACAGCCTGCCTGACGTCAAGGTGGTCAAGGTGAGACAGTGACATGGTGAATAGCCCTAACCCTTCCTGGACAGCCTGCCTGACGTCAAGGTGGTCAAGGTGAGACAGTGACATGGTGAATAGCCCTAACCCTTCCTGGACAGCCTGCCTGACGTCAAGGTGGTCAAGGTGAGACAGTGACATGGTGAATAGCCCTAACCCTTCCTGGACAAGCCTGCCTGACGTCAAGGTGAGACAGTGACATGGTGAATAGCCCTAACCCTTCCTGGACAAGCCTGCCTGACGTCAAGGTGAGACGGTGACATAGAGAATGTTCTGTGACCATATTTCCATTGGACTATGAACTGTCGGAAAGGTACCCAATTGTCTGTTCTTAAATTTGAACAGTGAAGACCTGCCCTTATCCTCCAGAAAATATGTTGCAAATCACTAACTCCTTCCTTCCTTCCTGTGCAGATGAAGTGTTCCATTGGGGAGAGTGGCGCAGCAGAAACCAACGGGGCTCTGTCCATGCCCGTCATCCCCATGAACACAGCAGCTGAGGCCATCATCAACATGATCAACCAGGGACAGATACAGGTCACCATCAATGGATTCACCGTCAGCAATGGACTGGCCACCACACAGGTACTGGAGGGAGACACACACACACAGGAAATGGATAAGAATGAGTACCAGGGTGTTATTTTGCTGGTTGGAGTGAAGCAGTGAGGTACCTGTGTGGTTCACCTTTGATCCCAGCCATGTGACCTAATGAAGCAGGAAGTTACTAGTAGGGTTACATCTCATGTATACTGTGTGTTTTCAGATACTTCCAGGGGAGAAGGTTTTAGTATCAGGGTCTGAATCCCTCCTGGTATGGCACAAAGACCGGCTAGTACTGGATAAAGACATTGGGTCACTTGCATGTCTACTTTTGGGGATTTGGCACCTGGGAAAATGGTTCCAGTACTGTAGTGAACAGGGGTCAGAACGGGGGTTTAGAACAGGGGTGTAAGGTCAACACTGTCACTATGCACTAGCCTCTCCTCATCTGTCTCTCTGCTCATAATAAATCTCTCCATCATAACCTCCGCCTTGTCCTCCATCTCAGCTCAACAACAAGGCGGCTACAGGAGAGGAGGTTCCTCGTACCATCGTGGTGACAACCCGCTCCCAGTACGGCCTGCCTGAAGACTCCATCGTCTACTGCAACTTCAACCAGCTCTACAAGATCGACCCTCCCACCCTGCAGATGTGGGCCAATGTAAGCATCAAGCTAGAAAACACTTTCTCCATGCTCCTGTTGTCTGAGATGTTCATGTTTCTTCAGGAATACCCCTTTTCCGTGACTCTCAGGGTGTCTGAAATGGCACCCTGGTTCCTATGTGATGATGCACTAGCTTTGACCAGGCCCTATCCCATGGTCAAATGTAGTGCACTATATATGGAATGGGGGCTCTGGTAAACAGTAGTGCACTATATAGGGAATAGGGGCTCTGGTCAACAGTAGTGCACTATATATAGGGAATAGGGGCTCTGGTCAACAGTAGTGCACTATATATAGGGAATAGGTGCTCTGGTCAACAGTAGTGCACTATATAGGGCTCTGGTCAACAGTAGTGCCATTTTTAATTCCATTTCAGACACACAGCACCTCTTACTGATCTCGTCTCCGGTCTCTCCTGTAGATCCTGAAGCGTGTTCCCAACAGTGTTCTGTGGTTACTGCGTTTCCCTGCAGTGGGTGAGCCCAACATCCAACAGTACGCCCAGAACTTCGGCCTGCCCGGCTCCCGCATCATCTTCTCTCCCGTGGCGCCCAAGGAGGAACATGTGAGACGGGGCCAGCTGGCCGACGTGTGTCTGGACACGCCACTCTGTAACGGACACACCACCGGCATGGACGTCCTCTGGGCCGGGACACCCATGGTTACAATGCCAGGTGAGACGGTGTATGATCGCAGGACAGAGATGTTTCCTCCTGAAGTGTTCACTACTCTCCATAAATTAGAACGTGTTGGATCAGTGTTGACTTAGGTTAGAGGGGGTTTCTATGTCCCAGTCATTTCCATTTCTAATCCATGAAGAGAACAAATGCACACTACGGAGGAAGGAGAGGTAATTGGGATGCACGGTTCTGTGTGATGTGTGAACGACAAGTCCGTCTTTAAATGTGACGTGTGCCCGTACAGGTGAGACTCTGGCGTCACGCGTGGCAGCCTCTCAGCTGCAGTGTCTGGGTTGTCCTGAGCTCATCGCCCACACCAGACAGGAATATGAGGACGTGGCTGTCAAACTGGGCTGTGACATGGAATAGTAAGAACCTCTGACCAACACACACACACACACCAGCTAGCTCTCTCTAAATCTCCCTCTTCTCACACTCCATCTGTCTCTCCATCTCTCCTGTGGTTGAGAATCTCTCCCTCTTCTCACCATTGCTGTAACTGACCCGGTTCTCCCCCCAGTCTGAAGATGATCCGGTCCCGTGTGTGGAAGCAGCGTATCTGCAGCCCTCTGTTCAACACCAAGCAGTACACTATGGATCTGGAGAAGCTCTACCTGCAGATGTGGGAGCGCCACGCCAGCGGCGGCAAGCCAGACCACCTGGTCAAACTGCAGCCCGTTGAGAGCAGCGAGAGCGCCTGAAGTCCCGGACCCTGGGGTCGTCCCAAATGGCACCCTATTCAGTACACTGCTTATGACCAGGACCTAAAGAGGATGTGGACCAAGGTAGTGCACTACAAAAAAGGAACAGGGTGCTATATGGGATGCAACCCCCGACCAGATGTCCCATCGATCGATGCACGCCGCTCCACCCTGACCTCTAACCTCACCACCTGACCCTGTCCACCTCCAGCCGCCCCACCCTGACCTTTAACCTCACCACCTGACCCTGTCCACCTCCAGTCGCTCCACCCTGACCTCTAACCTCACCTCCAGCCGCCCCACCCTGACCTTTAACCTCACCACCTGACCCTGTCCACCTCCAGCCCCTCCAGAGCAGTAGAAGCGCCTGGGCTGGAACTCTGACCCCCACGAACTCTGACCCCCACTTGCCCTTCACTCTACCCCTCCTGCCCAAAGCTTCGTGCCTATCTGCTCCTCTTTAGCCCCTTTCAACCCTGCTTCCCTCCCCTGTGACTTGGACTCTTGTCTGTTGTAGAGCCTGCAGGTGTGTCCACTGTCTCATCACCTCATCCCACCTTCTGCCTCCTCCACTCTAGTCATATCCCATCCATGTCTGTTTCCCTGAGCCAGACTGAGCCAGAACCACTCTGCTCTTCACCTGAGACTCTTCCCCAAACCACAGCTTCCATACAGGGTACGAGGGGAGGAACACCCCCTCTCCATCCAGCGCCTGGAAGACTCCCCCCGTGGCTTCTTCTCTTCTGTGTGTATATGGGACTTGTTACACAAGTCTGCATCAATGTTTTTTTCTATCTCAGTGTAATAATTTAATCTGGAGTAAGAGTATAAAGGGACTGTTGCACCGCAGTCTGAACATCTAGTAACTCTAGTCTTGAAGTAAAAACGTTGGATCAGCTTAAACATGTTGAAACATTTTGTTTATAGTCTGTAGCTGCTCTTGGTTTTTCTCATCTTAGGCTATTGGTTATTCAGGATGAGAGTAGTTTTATTACATTTCAGAGAGAAAGATCATAACCACTCCCTTCCCTCACCACCACCAAATGCCAACTTTAAGGATTTTGTCATGTTTCAATGTAAGAAAACAAAAAAATACTCTCAATTGCTTTGTCCTCTTGTTCGATGTCACACTATGCTGGTTAAAACCAAACCGTATGGATAAACTGGACAGACAGGAGTTTGTTGTCAGTACTACCCATTTGAAAGGCCCTGTATTTCTTTCACCCTTAGTTATGCCCACCTCTCCCTACGTGTAATGATTGATTTTATCACTCAAACCAGGAATGGCCTAGGTAAGTATTTTCTAAGCAGTTTTAGTTTTGTACTCATCTTTCTGTGAACTGTTTTATTTAAGCTTTGTCTGGTATGCTGCAAGGCTCTGACTCCATTTCTGTTGAAATAAAGAAAAATATGGTAAACCTCCTGGAATGTGTGATCATTTTGCTGCTTTAATCAGGGTAGTGTATGGGCACGTTCCCCCAATATTGCTTCCACCTTACACATATGTTTGTTTTCTCAATTTGGTACAACTTTTTCAACACTGTAGATGTTCAAAACGTGTACACAAGACGGAACTGTGGCTGTAAAGATGTTCTAAATGTAATAACTGTTAGCCATAAATAATAGTTTTGTAATAATTACAAAATAGAAAATTCAACAGAACTGCAATATGAACAAAACTATATAAATATCTCTTTGAACAAGCTAACAAAAAGTTAGGTTTGTCTTAAAACATTCAGTCATAGATTTTATGTGCAGTTACTTGTATCATGATGAACAAAATCCAGCTAAGGTCCAACTGTAAATCCAGCTATCAAAAGGTCCAAAAGGGCAATTACTCTACTTTGAAGCATATTTCTCTGAAACCGTTAATCAAAGAAGTTCCATAGATTGATGCACACCGCCCCAACCTGCCCTCCCCCTTCCTGTGACTTGGGCATTCTCTCAATTGGATTTGCTCGCCTCCTGCATCCGCTCTGTCGTCTCGCCTCCTTTTGAAAAAGGTCAATCGAGGAGAGGCGGCGAGAAGGGAAGTAGCATATTGTTTTTAAACGCATGCTTTTCTCCTCTGACAAAAAAGCAGATTCAAAGGCGGTGCGGCAGATTTCAAAACCCTTCCGAAGGACTCTGGCAGGTTTCACATGACTATCCTCCATGAAAGGTGGCTATTGAGGAGGGGAGGAGCCTCTTCCATTCGCCTACTAACGAATCGACATCTCGACCACTTATCGGTTTCTGGGTGACGGAGGACAGGGTGGAGGAAGGCCTTGGACTCTGTTGTGGATCCCGCAGGTGTATCCCCTCCTTCACGATAGTCTTCACTAGTTTTTATTTTCATATGCCTAGTCGGGGTGTCACTAGGGTTGAAGCATTTGCTACATTCTTGGCACCTGTGTGATTTATCCCCTGTATGAATTCTCAACAGTAGTCAAGTATACCTTCTGTGTGAGGTGTTTCTTCTTATTTTGGCACTGCTATTATTTCTCCCGTCTGTGGATCATCAAACAATATGTTTGGAGAGGGTGTTCACTATGGCTGAAGCATTTTTCCACGTTCTTTAACATCGATATGGTTTCGCTCCTATATGAGTTTTCATATGATCTGTCAGGCATCCCATACGTGTGAAGCATTTCCTACATTCTTTGCACTGACATGACTTCTCCCCTGTGTGAATTCTCATGTGTGGCCTCAGGGTTCGTCTTTGAGTCAATTGTTTTCCACATTCTTGACATCTATGATTTTTCCCCTGTGGGACTCATGTTTTTATGAGAATAAAATGTTTCTTTACTGTGAATTTGCAGGTGATCTATATTGTTGAGGCCATCCTGCCTCCAGCACAGCTTTCTTTCATTGTCCAGTTTCTCTTTGATTTGAGTGTCTTAGACCCTGACAGTGGTCCTCTACTCTCCACCTCATCACTTTCCCTGTTTTCACTGAGCTGCAGAACAGTCTGGATTTACTGCAGAGAGGGGTTGAGAGTCTGATTGGTTCTGATACTCTGTAATCCTCTCCATCAGGGTCTGTTTTCTTCAGTTGTGTTGGTGGGTAGAGAGTCCCTCTCTCTATCCTCCACAGTTTGGGTTTGGTGAAGATGTGAGGGCTGAGGTGGGTTCTCCTGATCACAATACATTTTCCACACAGGCAGGAGAGAATATAAAAACTCTATGATATCAGCCTCCCCCAGTCCTTGAAGCTGCTCTTCCTCCTGACTGGTCCCGAGTTCCTCTTCCTCCTGTTCCTTTTTAATGTGTGTGGACTCTGGGTCCTCCTGCCTCAGACTGGGGCTCCACTCCTCAGGGGCAACCTCTTCAGATATGGGGAGAGTGAGTTACTGGGGTTCTGATAGAGGAAATATGAAGTTACCTAGAATTCATTAAATAGTTTGACATTTTCTATCTAAAACTGAATACAAAGTGGCTAAATACAAAACAAAAATTCTCTGGGTCCTATCTGAAACATGAAATTACACAGTGGTGGAAAAAGTACTCAATTGTCATACTTGAGTCAAAGTAAAGAACTTAATACACAATGACTCAAGTAAAAGTGAAAGTCACCCAGTAAAATACTACTTGAGTAAAAGTCTAACATTATTTTTGTTTTAAATATACTTAAGTATGAGAAGTGAATGTAATTGCTAAAATACCCCCGTACCTACCAGCTAGCTAACTGTGCACTTACTGCCGCTGGTGAACCTCTGCAGCTCTTTGCTAATGAGTAGGCTTACTAGCGCTAGTTACAAAACTACATGGCGAAACAAAGTTCACTTATGCAGGAAAACACAGAACACACAAGAAAGGCCTGACTATATTGTTTAGCATTTCACTATGCATATGTATATTTGACCAATAAAATGTGATTTGATTTAGCCTGATGTTTTCATGCCTGCCTTTAGTGTGTTGTAACTCCAGGCCTATGTTTGATTCAAAGTGAGCTACTGTATTCATACCCGCTGTGATGTTAGGCCGATGTGTAATCATTTCATGTTTTTATACCTGCCTTGCTAGGCCAGGCAGGCTTATATGTTTGCTTATTCAAGTGAGGTAGTGTAGTCAGACCTGCCGTGGTAGTATGGTGAATGATTTCATGTTTCAGGTCTGCCTCTACAGTAGCGTTTGCTTTAATGTTATGGATGTCTGATGAAGACCTAGGGTCCAAACGTTAATAAATATCACCTCCGAGCAGCAGTGTGCGGCGTTCTCCTTTCTGTTTTCCTTGTTCAAAGTCAGACATTCATTTCACACCCGCTGCATAGTCCAAGATTTAGGCTAGCCTAGGCACAAACACATCTATTGCCTGTGTTTGAGGGGTGCCGAATCCACTTGTCACTTAAATCTCGCTTGATTGATTGCGTTCATTTTACTCCTGCGACTCTTTCATACTCTTGCTTGTGCCTGTAATTTTTCCCCGTTAACGTTACGACCACGGAAATGTTCGTAATTATCCGTCAAACAGATTCCACATATGGCTGAAACGGGCTCAATGGAATACATTGCCTTTCCGTTGCAACTGGGTCATTCTATGGAAATGGTGGCTTTTTGAACAGCCAACCTTTACGAATTGTAATTCTTTTTCTTTTTTTATCAACTTATAGTCAGATAATAGTTAACCCCTTAACATTATAAATCAACAAATGACAGCTTAACATTTTTATATTTTTACTACATTACATAAAAAAAATGCTTTGTCACTGGTGTTAGCTATATTTTAGATGACAATTCAGGCTTTCTAGAATGCAATTTCAGTCTAATTTGCATATATAATCAAAGACAGAAAAGGTTAGTAATGATAATACTAAGAAATTGTTTGGATTAGTAATAATTGACTTTAAACATGTACAGTTCTGTCGTCTGACATGTTTACATTTATACTTTTTGTTGTTGTTTGTAACATTAGAAATAGAGGTGGAGTCATCAAAATGTAATGCTCATATCCTTAAAATGTTTACTAATGAATATAGCAACAGTTAGGTAGATACAAAAACCATATTCAATGAAATTTGGCAACTGATGCCAGAACAACAATATACCATACATTAATACCAATGATGCAATGTAAATCCAGTGACACAATGTGAAACCAATGACAAACATAAGATTATTTCAAACAAATTTTATAAATTTATTAGTAATATTTTTAATTACAAATAATTTCAGATTTCATAGAATTGGTTGATTTAATATGAACAATAAAATTAGGGTTATTGGTCAAAGATTAAGACCAAAAGATGAAGCCTATTGACTAAAATGTCTTTCATAACACATTGTGATACAAACATATTAAACATGTCCACTAGAATATTAAAAACACTAACATTGAACATAAACTAAAACTGTTTTCCTAACCACACTGATATGAACATTTTGTATGCATTAAAACATTTTCATGGAAATGTTCCTGTATTGTTCTTCACTTTTACTTCAGATATGTTTGTTTTGCCATGTTATTGTGTCGCGTCCATCTCTTATCATCTCTGAGCCAATCTCCATTGCTTTCTAGCTACTGACGGCTTCTTCACTAGTAGACAGTTCACATCTGCCACTTTCACACAGTTAGGTGCTCCTCCAAGTACTTCCTGATACTCTGGCAAATTTGAACTGATCTTTTGTTCACTGGCAGCAGCTCTGGCATCAGACAAACAATCTGGTCATCCTCATACCAGTTGATATCATCTCTTAGGTTGCAAGTAGAACTTGTTGACGCCATTCCTGTGCTTGCACTTAACTTTGACATTATGTTCTTCAACCTGTATAATGCTAGGGTATGGTTGTTTGTCGTAGTTCACGATACACGTATATTGGTTTCCTTACTGTGTAAGCAGTCTATGGACAAGGTATGACAGCAATCAATGCTTTGGTTTTGTGCCACAAATGCAAAATAATTAGCATTTGAAATAATGGCCATGTAAACAAAAGTATGGCTTGCTGTCATACCTTGTCCGTAGACTGCATACATGGTAAGGAAACCAAATATGTAATTTTGTAATTTGGGTGAACTATCCGTTTAAGTAACTCTGTAGATACAGAGTACATATGTCTTCCTACAGACACATTGTCTTAATTCTGACCTTGCAGTACTGGGTTCACTGTCTGGAGAGGATGGGGGGTCAACACTGTTGTTCCTGCGCTCAATCTCTCTGTGTGTTTTGCCTATCTGATCCACCATTTCCTTCACTCCTGTCTTTTTCCCTTTCTTTGAGAACCTTCACTCTCTTTTTTGACTCTAAATCCTTTAAGTAAGTCTGGTGTTTTTGTTTAAGGAAGGCTGCTCTGCGGTGTGGGTCAGCATGCCTGCTCTGTCTGTAGAGTCTTTGCTTTTCAGCAGCACCTAATTTTGCCATATCTATCAAAAGGAAAGCCATATTATGTGATTACAATACTGAAACATTAATAAAATAAGTATTTTTTATATAATTGTTACTACAGTGACGATAACACCAGTGACAAATCGGCAGACAAGATGGCATATCTAAGATGGCGGCCACTGTAGCTCAAACCACACTTCTTAAATTGTAAATAAATCACTTAATCATGCAATTTTATCAATAATTTTTATCCAATCTCCTTTCCCCTTACTATAAACTGTATAACACCAGTGACATATCTTAAAAGTCCTCACATGAAATTACCAAGTTAATCATCAAATTGTTAACATATGAAGAGAAAGTGCACACTCACTATGTGCTTTTCAAAACAGTCCAGTCTCCAATGAACCTTTGACCCAGGAAGAATTTGGAAAGGATGTTGCATTTTTTCAAAGTGGTGGTTTTTATACATTGTAAAACCATTGACATGAGATTGAGAGACAGCTATTACTTGTAAATTATTTGTAATATTTATTTGATATTTTAGTTTTTTTAAGTAGTCCACTAAATAACTATAATACTTTCCTTTGTATTATGACATTTAAAGAGGGAGAAAAATATATTTATTTTACTCAAAATATGTCACTAAACCATGACTCCTGACCCAAGGGACAAGTCAACTTCATGGTACTGACCGTGCTCTACAATATATAAAAAAAATAGTTTGCAATATAACTGTCTTTTATATGATTTAGTAATAATAAAACACCTTAAAAAATATATTAAAATGTTTTTGTCATTATCTCACTTTTAAGTGTTTTTCCTGGTGATTAAGGCCGGGACAGGAAAGCCACCATTTTCGTAGAATGACCCATCTATAAGAACGCTAAAGCTTTGTCTGGGATTTAACAACTTGACACATAACAAGAAAATGAAGAAAGATAACTTTATTTTGATGGATGTTCATTTTTTGTGGAATTGAAAAAAAGTTGTCATTTGCTACAGTTAAAATGTTTACAAATTAAATGCGCTGAAATGAAAGCAATTATAGTGATATTATGTCTGACCTTGTAAACAATGTAAAGTATGTATAGATAGATGTAATCTAGAGCCAAGCATGTTGATTTTTAATCCTAGGGTATCCTGCTATTGACACGCTGTTGAATTATCCAACAGAACGTGACAACAACCAGCTCAGGTGAGTGCAGGTAGACCTCCACAGATGTTTTTGTGGTTGCAGTCCTGTTCCACCCCTTTATGATAATGTATTTTGTATATGCAAATACAAACAGTGTATTTATGCAAATGCTGCACATACAGTTGAAGTCGGAGGTTTACATACACTTAGGTTGGAGTCATTAAAACTCGTTTTTCAACCACTCCACAAATTTCTTGTTAACATATTATAGTTTTGGCAAGTCAGTTAGGACATCTACTTTGTGCATGACACAAGTAATTTTTCCAACAATTGTTTACAGACAGATTTTTTTCACTTATCACAATTCCAGTGGGTCTGAAGTCTACATACGCTAAGTTGACTGTATCTTTAAACAGCTTGGAAAATTCCAGAAAATGTTGTCATCGGTTTAGGCTAATTGACATCATTTTAGTCAATTGGAGGTGTACCTGTGAATGTATTTCAAGGCCTACCTTCAAACTCAGTGCCTCTCTGCCAGGGGCGAAAATCTGATATCAACTTTGGAGGGGACAATTACATGACATTTTCTCAAGAGCAATTCCTGAGGGGGACACGAAAAGTAGTGCTGTAACACATAGCCTACATTGTAATATGGTAAATGTATATTGAGGAACCAAAGAAATAAGGTGTTTGCCGTACTCCTAACTACCAGTACACAAAACTACACAACTAATCACAACAGCAATACCATTGCCTTTAACAAATCTTAGTTCAGTCACCAGTTTAAGTTGAGAGTGGGGGTATCCATGGCATTTTCCAATTATGTTCCTATTTTACAAGTAAAAAAAATTGAGAACCTTTCATAATGTTGCCAAACAAAGACTCAACAAACTTACCTGAGACTCCCTGTCTCTGCCAGTCTGTCCCTGCATATCTGTCCCCAACTCTGCTGTCTGTGTGCCATCTGTTGCCTGCTCTGCCTAATGACATCATTGTGAAACATTTCCATTAGAATTTCATTTCTTTCTTATGAACATTTTATCAACTAGTCTTTGAGATATTAGGCTACTAGGGTTCTTACTTTGCGTTTTGGTGTACTGAAAAATACTCTGATGTCCGTCTTTTATTTTTCTGCCATTTTTCTACCTGGCTGGCTGGCTACACACACACACAGTGTGTAGGTTATTTACAGTAGGAGATGGGCTTCTATCATCTTATCTTTTATCATTCTATTTGGGCTTCGATCTAAAAGGTAGCTAGCAAATGTGAAACGGATTAAAATGACAAGAGTTGACAGCTGTATGAGTTCACCATTTACACAACATATGCTGCAACCTTTTGTAATTTTAATAGTTTGTTTCATATTGGCTGGCTTCCAACAATAGCTGAATTTGCAAAGCTAGCAAGCACAAATTCCGTTTCAGTGGTGTTTGCTATAATCTTTGCTACCCGGGTTAAATAAAGGTGAAATAAAATAAATAAATAAAAGTTCCCTTGCGACAATTTAGCTTTTGCAACGAGACCATTAAATATATTTAAGACAATGGTAGAAGAGAGTGTAGTTCTGTTCAGTTTGGACTCCAGTTTATCGCTAACCTTATCACAGGGACTTTGAAGCACTAACTTACATCATCTGCATGCTGATCTTGGAATAAATTGACGATAGCAAAGATTCCATCTTTGACGAGGCCACATAAATGGAATAGGTACTAGCTAGCTTAATAGTTAATATTTGCGCGCTAGCTCTGCATATTCAGCTAGTGTGTGCGCGATTGACTGGATTAACCTCACGTCAGTTACGTTCATTGAGTGCATTTCAGACAGTGGATACGACCCCTCTGTTACCTTGCCAACTAAGGAACTGGCAGTGGATCGAACCATTGTGAGGCAAAAGGTGGGGGGGTCGCAATCTTTTGAAACTTAAAAACGCGCTATTAAGTGTCTATAATCAGCACAGTTGCTTTCATTGCGTATTATTAATATTATTTAAATTACATAGTTATGTTTCAGTGATATATTGGGGGGGACAAATCCTATTTTTCCCAGGATGGGGGGGTCGTGTCCCCCCCGTCCCACCCGGGATTTCCGCCCCTGCTCTCTGCTTGACATCATGGGAAAATCGAAAGAAATCAGCCAAGACCTCAGAAGACCTCCACAAGTCTGGTTCATCCTTGGGAGCAATTTCCAAACGCCTGAAGGTACCATGTTCATCTGTACAAACAATAGTATGCAAGTATAAACACCATGGGACCACGCAGCAGTCATGCCGCTCAGGAAGGAGACGCGTTCTGTCTCCTACAGATTAACGTACTTTGGTGCGAAAAGTGCAAATCAATCCCTGAACAACAGCAAAGGACCCTGTGAAGATGCTGGAGGAAACGAGTACAAATGTATCTATTTCCACAGTAAAATGAGTCCTATATCGACATAACCTGAAAGGCCGCTCAGCAAGGAAGACGCCACTGCTCCAAAACCGCCATAAAAAAGCCAGACTACGGTTTGCAACTGCACTTGAGGACAAAGATCGTACTTTTTGGAGAAATGTCCTTTGGTCTGATGAAACAAAAATAGAACTGTTTGGCCATAATGACCATCGTTATGTTTGGAGGAAAAAGGGGGAGGCTTGCAAGCCAGAGAACATCATCCCAACTGTGAAGCATGGGGGTGGCAGCATCATGTTGTGGGGGTGCTTTGCTGCAGGAGGGACTGGTGCCCTTCACAAAATAGATGGCATCATGAGGCTGGAAAATGATGTGGATATATTGAAGCAACATCTCAAGACATCAGTCAGGAAGTTATAACTTGGTCACAAATGGGTCTTCCAATTGGACAATGAACCCAAGCATACTTCCAAAGTTGTGGCAAAATAGCTTAAGGACAACAAAGTCAAGGTATTGGAGTGGCCATCACAAAGCCCTGACTTCCATACTATAGAACATTTGTGGGCAGAACTGAAAAAGCATGTGCGAGCAAGGAGGCATACAAACAGTCACACCAGCTCTGTCAGGAGGAATGGGCCAAAATTCCCCCAACTTATTGTGGGAAGCTTGTGGAAGGCCACCCGAAACGTTTGACCCAAGTTAAACAATTTAAAGGCAATTCTACCAAATACTAATTGAGTGTATGTAAACTTCTGACCCACTGGGAATGTGATGAAAGAAATAAAGCTGAAATAAATAATTCTCTCTACTATTATTCTGACATTTCACATTCTTAAAATAAAAAGTGGTGATCCTAACTGACCTAAGACAGGGAATTTTTACTAGGATTAAATGTCAGGAATGATGAAAAACTGAGTTTAAATGTATTTGGCTAAGGTGTATGTAAACTTCCGACTTCAACTGTATACATTTATTCAATTTAACACAAAATATAAAATAAATACCGGATTCCATTAGAAAATGTATATGTGAGTGTGTTCTAAAATGGTGAAATGTTACAATAAATTGAATACCTGAATTCTCACCAAAATCCCTGAACTGACAGTAAAATGTTTGATGTGCTAAAATTCAGTCAATAGCTGATGGATTTTAAAAACTCTAACAGTTTGGAGTATCTTCATGCATTGTCCAACTGTTGCATTTATTAGAATTCTAATGACTGTTGCTATGGCAAAAAGTGTGGCAACTTTTTGGGGCTTTTTCCGTTCTTTCCTTGCTTCTTTGTGCAACAATGAACTTTCTCCATATTCGGTGCTGAGCGCTGACTTGACCATGGTCCTGAATCCACCTTTTGTACCTGAAAGCAAACTGTAGATGGCGGCCAGGAGTGTTGGATCTGATCGCATATGTTCACTATTTCATTGTTTTATTACTGTCGGACTTAACACTTCATCCATTCCCCTGTTTTTAGTGACAGCAATTTCCCCCATTTTATCACTGTATAATATCTCCCTCTATCCGAATATGTATGTGATAGTTATGTTGTGTATTTCATTGTTGCTTACTGTCAGACTGTTGTAAGCGGTTTTATGATAAAAGGCTTGTTTGCTAATGGAAATTTGAAACTTTATTGTTCACATTTATCCTGTGCCATGTGATTGCACTAGATTTCACCGAAATATGTCAGGGTATTTATTTTTGCTGGAAAATGTTGGCCCAATTACTTTTACTTGACAAAAGGCAATTTCTGCCTACGCCACTGTCTAGCTGCAACGTTAACTTGCTATCCATTTGATTTATGTGAGTTTATCAATACAACATGTTTTGTGAAACGTAATCCCTGGGTTGAAAATCAAATCCTCAGCCTTCGTAGACGGTCACTCTCCTCTTTAGAACGGGAGATTTATTCATGCAACTCTGCTACTGTTCTCTCGATCGCCACTGATATGTCTGCAGCAGCTGGTGTACGTCCAGTAACCGTAGTTTAGACATTTTGATCAGACTGGAAGTCGACAAATTCGGATGATTCTGCTCAGCTAGTAAAGTTACAATTCGTAAGGTGGAAATGTAGTAGTCAGACATACTGTATAAGTTACCTGCAGATCATTTTCAAAAATACTTTTCTCTAGGTTTATGATGTTGTCAGTACCGCAGAGTTTCTAACCCATACGTGTACTGTCTCTGATATCTTCAACCTTCTCCGGAAGAGAGATTTTTTATTAACAATAATTAGTCAATACAAAGGTACATTGGGAAACGTATAGAGTATACAAAGGTACATGGGAAACGTATAGAGTATACAAAGGACAGTTGGGCTAGGACGTACAATAACACATTACACAAACACCTTAAGGGATATACACATCATTTTAACAGATTTTTTTTGTTAGAGTATTTCATTGTCTTAAAATGTTGAAATCAGGCATTTGCTTTTTGTAAACTCAAGCTTCTGCTTAGCCAGTTTTTAATCTGCCGAGTGTCTTTGCCCACGTGGTTGCCTTCCTGTGGTCTCACAAAAGTAGTCAATTTAATTCTCTGGCAACTTCTCTGTTGGAAATTCCTGCAGTCAGCATGCCAATTGCAGGCTCCCTCAAAACTTGAGACATCTGTGTCATTGTGTTGTGAAAAAAATTCACATTTTAGTGGCCTTCTATTGTCCCCAGCACAAGTTGTACCTGCGTAATAATCATGCTGTTTAATCAGCTTCTTGATATGCCAAACCTGTCAGATGGATGATTTATCTTCGCAAAGGAGAAATGCTCATTAACAGGGATGTAAACAAATTTGTGCACATGGAACATTTCTGGGATCTTTTATTTCAACGCATGAAACATGGGACCAACACTTTACATGTTGCATTTATATTTTTGTTCTGTGTTGAAGCTGGTGACAGTGTGTCAAAGCTGGGACCTAGATACTGAAAAGCAGCTTCTATCTCCAGGCCATCAGACTTAGTCACCTCTTGCCGCCCTCTGCCCAGTACCCTGCCCCATAGAGACCGCTGCCCAACGTACATAGTCATTGAACACTGGCCACTTTAATATTTACATGCTGTTTTACTCACTTAATATGTATATACTGAATACTGTGGTCAAGGCTCATCCTATTTAACTACTGCTGTACACACCTTTTCTATTATACTGTCCATACACACCCTCATATATATATATATGATTTGATCCACTTTTGTGAAATGGTAACAGCTGGGAATTATGTGCCAAAGGAGCATCATTGGAGCAAGTCTAAACTCAAAGGAAGAATCTCAATTGGATTTCCTTGACTCCTGGCGTCCTCTCTTCTTGCCTCCTCCTCAAAACCTATTGGAGGAGAAGGTAAGAGGGAAGGGACCTCTGATGTTCTCATCCAATGGGTTTTGAGAAGGAGGCGAGGAAATAGGACACGAGGAGTCAAGGAAACGCAATTGAGATTCTCATATTGATATGCTTCTTTTTAATACTATACCTTGTGTCCGACCTCTATTTAAACAACACCATGTGTTGAATAGTCAGGTAGAAACTCTCATGTGAAACAGCCAAAATCACAAAGAACAAATAAAACTTCCATTTAGATTTTAAAGGGCATCTCCACCACTTTTCAAGCTGATATTCATTATCTCCAGCACAATAACAATGTCTATATATGTTAAGAAAAGAAACGATTACATCTTTGCTTCGTCTGCTCAATGAGAAGGTTTGATTTATACTGAAGATTTTATCCTGTAGATGGAAAAAAAGTCTTGAAAGATTTTGGGAGAAAGTATGACTTAAAGTTAACATTGACATCAGCTTTAGGGAGCGGTAATACGGTAAACAATAATGGTTGTAACTGAGATTAGTTGTGCGAGTGATCTTAGCACATATAGATGGTTTAACAAGAGATAATCTGTCGATCATACAGTGGCCATCGATGGTTGCAATAGGCCCTATATTTCTATCCGCAGGAGAGAATATGTTGTTGACTTAGGTCTCTCTTTATGTAGTGTTGTGTTGTCTCTCTTGTTGTGATGTGTGTTTTGTCCTATATTTATATTGTATTTATTTATTTAATCCCAGGCCCCTGTCCCCGCAGGAGGCCTTTTGCCTTTTGGTAGGCCGTCATGTAAATAAGAATTTGTTCTTAACTGACTTGCCTAGTTAAATAAAGGTTTAATAAAAAAATAAATAAACTAAATTGTAATGTGTTATCACTCTTGTGAACAGTCGTTGTGTCTTTGACAATTTCCATGATCATTGAAAAATCTGCCACAATAGCTGCAACAATGGTCTTTCTCCCCTCTGTGAATCTTCACATGCCTGCTCAAGGTCCCACTCAGAGTGAAGCATTTTCCACAATATTTGCACCAATATGATTTCTCCCCTGTGTGAACTCTCATATGCCTGCTTAAGGCTACACTTTCAGTAAAGCCTTTTCCACATTATTTGCACTGATATGGTTTTACCCCTCTAAGAACCATCATATGATTGGACAGGGTTTTACTACAGCTGAAGCATTTCCTACATTCTTTGTACCAGTATGATTTCTCTCCTGTGTGACTCCTCATATGTATTTTGAGAACACCACTCTTAGAGAAACATTTGCGACAAACATAACAAGAAAGTTTTTCTTCAGTGTGAGTTTGCAGATTATGTATAATTTTGTCTCTGTCCGTCCTGCCTCCAGCACTGGTATGGAACCTTTCTCCTTTCGTTGTCTGTTTTCTCTTTGATTTGAGTGTCTTAGACCCTGACAGTAGTCCTCTACTTTCCACCTCATCACTTTCCCTGTTTTCACTCTGAGCTGCAGAACCGTCTGGATTTACTGCAGAGGGGTTGAGAATCATTGGTTGGTTCTGATACTCTAATCCTCTCCATCGGGGTCTGTTTTAATCTCTATAGGTGTGTTGGTGGGTAGAGAGTCCCTCTCTCTGTTCTCCATAGTTTGGGTTTGGTGAAGATGTGAGGGCTGAGGTGGGTTCTCCTGATCACAGTCATTTTCCACACAGGCAGGAGAGAATATGAACTATATGATATCAGCCTCCCCCAGTCCTTGAAGCTGCTCTTTCTCCTGACTGGTCCTGAGTTCATCTTGTTCCTCTTTAATTTGTCTGAGCTCTGGGTCCTCCTGCCTCAGACTGGGGCTCCACTCCTGCTCACAGTGCTCCTGCACAGGGGGAATGTCCTCCTCAGATATGGGGAGAGTGAGCTTCTGGGATCTGATAAAGTTTCTGACAATTCAATAAATATTTGGTCTAAAACTAAATCCAACGTGTTCTTCTCTAAGTCCTGTCTAAAACATGCAATTACAAAATTTGAAAAAGCTAACTAGTTTATTGGTTTTAGTACACAGAGAATATGCTATGGGATTCAACATTACAATTACAGCGTTGCCTTTCTACTTGTATATTTACAATCGTGTACCTTTGGCTTCTATCTTACCAAGATGCCATATGAATGATTGATGTTGATACAGTTGGAAGTCGTCAGTACAAACCTGCTCTGTGTAACTTTACCTACGTCATTACTACTAGTTTTCCGCTCGGCCGATGAGAACTTCCGGTGCACAGTTTTGAATCTTCGTTGTTCGCTTTCGGTTGCTATCCGAGACGTGGGCCCAAGCAAATGTACTGACCATAATCTTCAAAGGTAACGTTGTGTCCCGATTCGCGAAAATCTAATATTGAATAAACAAATAGTAATGCATAGTGAGTTAAACACGAGAAACTGTAACGTTTAGCCTTTATTTACAGTCGTGGTTATAGGGTTTTTGGTAGCAGGCATTAGCTAGCGTGCTATCCGGTATCATTGGGACTTCCATATCCCCTCATTGAAGTTTACATTTAAAATGGTTTGGTAAGAGTTAGTCTAGCGTTGCAATACCTCAAATCTCGACGATGTTAGGTAAGCGTTATGGTTAAGGTTAGTTAGGGGTTAAGGTTAGTTAGGGGTTAAGGTTAGTTAGGGTTAAGGTTAGTTAGGGTTAAGGTTAGTTAGGGTTAAGGTTAGTTAGGGTTAAGGTTAGTTAGGGTTAAGGTTAGTTAGGGTTAGTTAGGGTTTAGGTTAGTTAGGGTTTAGGTTAGTTAGGGTTTAGGTTAGTTAGGGTTTAGGTTAGGGATATATATCGGATAGCACAGACCATTAGCTAGCTAGGCTACTACTACATACTTAATCAAATACCTAGATAAAATACATTTGCCTGCTACGAGAATGTGTCTTGCTATTGTTGGCTAATAAAGATACTGCATTATCAAAATGTGTCTTGTTTGTTTTCATTGCCCAAAGAGGGCTGGCCAGGGCATTGCTAACTGTCGGTGGGTACGCAGCCCGGGCATCTTGTTACCGTGTTGTTTCCAGATAATACT
Organism: Salmo salar; assembly: GCF_965601325.2. Classification (NCBI taxonomy): domain Eukaryota; kingdom Metazoa; phylum Chordata; class Actinopteri; order Salmoniformes; family Salmonidae; genus Salmo; species Salmo salar. Next base: position 95,147,564 of record NC_138299.1, read on the forward strand.
CATATTGTCCCCCTTACAGAGAGAGAAAGGGACCATGGATGACGATAATCACAGATTATTTCATAGAGTTGCAGAGAAGCTGGGCTGGTCAGAGAAGGGAGGATTGGAAACAGCAGAACAACAGGTATGTTGTGGTTACTTCGTCACATGAATTAGAACCACCAGTGATTATCTTAATCAATTGCACACTATTTCCTATGTAGTGCTCTATATAGGGAATAGAGTCCTATAGTCCCCGGTCAAAGGTAGTGCACTATATAGGGAATAGAGTCCTTTAGTCCCCGGTCAAAGGTAGTGCACTATATAGGGAATATAGTTCTACAGTCCCCGGTCAAAAGTAATGCACTATATAGGGAATATAGTTCTACAGTCCCCGGTCAAAAGTAGTGCACTATATAGGGAATACAGTGAATAGTGCACTATTTGTTTTGACCAGAGTCCTATAGTCCCCGGTCAAAAGTAGTGCACTATAGGGAATAGGGTTCAATTTCAAACACATCCTTTGTCTTCTCTGCAGCTGATTAAGAGCATCAGTAAGACTCTGCGTCTGGCCGTAGGCTGTCATGCCTCCAGGGGTGCTCAAGACCTTCCTCCCCCAGTCCAGCTACATCTGCTAGACAGTGAGGAAGAGGATGACAGAGGCTCAGGGAAAGAGAACCAGGTCTCCAAGGGCAACAATTACAGGACCAAGGTGTTCATGGAGTCCAGTGACGATGATTTCGACCAGTGTAAGTGAGAGTCAGTGGGTTGGGTTACTAGACTATTAGGATATAAAGGGCTGTTTCCAAGAGGCCTGTTAAACATGTTCTCTGCTTCTGTGCTGAAGGGTGTCTCCTTGTTGCCAGTTATATTAAACCTGGACTGATTTTTGCTTGACTTTACCTACGACTGCTGTCTTTTTGTTCACCTGGAAGATTCCTTTACACCTGGTCCAGAGCTGTATGAGCGTTGGCTAACTCGTGATTATGGTTGTCATGGTGCTAAACATGTATGCATATGACAGCTATGCATTGAAATACTGTAGTTGAATGAATTAATCTCCATCTTCTTCTTGTCTGTAGTTCTTGTGGAGCAGGCTACACCCAAAACTGCTTCTCGGAAACATTGCAGTGCTGCTAAGAAAGTCAGGTAAAGTAGTGATTTGTCCAGCTAAGGTTGGTACAATTACCGTATAACTGTAACTGACAGTTATTTATGAAGACCGTCATGAAAATAAAATACCTGTAAAAAAACAAAGATGGGACAGCATTAGTGCCCTGTTGAGTCCGTTTCAAACATGGTGGATAAATGAAGATAATTCACTTTACCATAAATAAATAAAAAGTGTGCCGTTCCGGTCTGCTTAACGGGGTGATTCTCCCATAGACACCAATACAATAGCAGCTGACTGTAACGTAACCAGAAAAAATCAGGGAGTGGGATGTCTTGTTTCCTGCCTGGTATTGTGATGCAATCATTTCCATGGAAATGTAGAATGTTCATTGAAGTGATGTTAACTGATGTGGCTCATGCAACGGAATGTCTTTTTTTTAAATGTCAGTTGAGTTCAATCAACAAATAGCAGCACATTTTACTTCCTGCCTTGCTCATATGGGTACACTCACAATGGCCGCCAGTCCTCCCATTATGCCATCATTGACTTGAATGGGGATGCCCGTTCTATTCATTTTATCTCTATGGCAGCACATGCAGAGGAGAGTAGAATATTATAATTGTTTATTTTATACATTTCTTTGCCGTTATTACAGTGACAGCTCTCATTTGGCTGGCCAATTACCGTCATCCAAGATTCCATAACTGTCACAGTCCTACTTCCAGCCTACATAGCCTTGTAGTCTTATGGCTCTATTCAATCAATGTCCGATCATGCCGACATATGCTGCGTTTACCGTGAATGCTGTCTCCGCTAACCTCGTAACATTGCCTTTAAATTTCAATCACGCTGTAACGCTGAACTTCCACGATACGGATTGAATAGTGCCCTTAATCCCCTTTTCTCTATCTAGTCATTCAATTGGACAAAATGTGTTGTTTATTCTCTGATTCTCTCCCCTCTAGTGAACCAGTCCTTGTATTAAGCTCAGACAGTGATGACCACTTTGAAAAGTGTAAGTATCATACTGCTGCCTTGACATATGTATTGGGGAAGTCATGTTTTGATCATTGTCATCATATTCTGAAACCCAATGAGGCTTCAGAATCCTTTATTGAAACATTGTATGTTGTATGTAATTTGTAAATGGGTCTTTGCCATGTCTAATTTGGTGTATGTCATTTCTAAGTCAAAGAACAGAAGTCTTTCTGACTGTCCGGGGCCCGGTTTCCTAAACGCATCTTAAGGCTATGTTCATTGTTAGAACCTTTGTTGGAGCATCGTTAAATCTCACAGCTGTTTCCCAAAACAGTCCTTACTAAAGTTGTACTTGAAAACACTTGTTTACAGACTGCCTCAAACTACTTGTAGAACAGCAAAGTGTGTCGTTAGATTCCAATTGTTTTTACCTACCACGTCACTTTACACACAGAAGATCGCCACTAAACACAGAATCAAGATGTGTATCAGTCTCTCTGTGACCGCCAATAACTTCACAACCTAGTTGATTTACAAATACTAAGTTGCCGATGTCATTGCAATTGTTAGAAACAAGCGAAGGATAAAAATCTTTGAAAACAAAGCTTCAAATAAAAACCGAGAGGACTGCATTAAAAGACAAAAAGCCTACCTACAGTATAAACTATAGACCTATATATTATAAATAGACTACCTACAGTATAAACTATAGACCTATATATTATAAATAGACTACCTACAGTATAAACTATAGACCTATATATTATAAATAGACTACCTACAGTAGAGACTATAGACCTATATATTATAGACTACCTACAGTAGAGACTATAGACCTATATATTACAAATATACTACAGTATAAACTATAGACCTATATATATATACTGCTCAAAAAAATAAAGGGAACACTTAAACAACACAATGTAACTCCAAGTCAATCACACTTCTGTGAAATCAAACTGTCCACTTAGGAAGCAACACTGATTTGACAATAAATTTCACATGCTGTTGTGCAAATGGAATAGACAACAGGTGGAAATTATAGGCAATTAGCAAGACACCCCCAATAAAGGAGTGGTTCTGCAGGTGGTGACCACAGACCACTTCTCAGTTCCCCTTTATTGGGGGTGTCTTGCTAATTGCCTATAATTTCCACCTGTTGTCTATTCCATTTGCACAACAGCATGTGAAATTTATTGTCAATCAGTGTTGCTTCCTAAGTGGACAGTTTGATTTCACAGAAGTGTGATTGACTTGGAGTTACATTGTTTAAGTGTTCCCTTTATTTTTTTGAGCAGTGTATTATAAATAGACTACCTACAGTAGAGACTATAGACCTATATATTACAAATATACTACAGTAGAGACTATAGACCTATATATTACAAATATACTACAGTAGAGACTATAGACCTATATATTATATATTTCAATGATTAAATACATTTCATGTTCATTTAATAGTTTTATTTTGCGATTTGTCTACCGTCTGTAACTTTTCCCTCAATATGTTTCATAATGTGAAGCCTAACTTGCCAAATCCTGATTCAGTGCATTATTATAGGGTAAGCATTAGAATAAGCCACCCCAATATTTGCAGCCATAGGTGATAATATCTTTAGGAGCTGATCCGTCATCAGTATTGTGAAGTAATTCTAATGTGAAGTTAAGATTTGAATGGAGAAAGCTGATCCAAGAGCAGCGTTGCCTTTCTTTCAGTCCTATCAGTATGGACACATTCTCCAACGTACTTAGTGAATGTTCTCTCTGTGTGGGGTTTTGGGAAACGTATTTTTCGTCTTCGGCCATTGTAGGAAAGATGCATCATTAAAACACTCGTAAGTTCCATCACTGTCGGGGAAACCGGGCCCAGGGCCCTTCCATATCTCCAAACTCGTGTCATTGTCCCCACGATGAAATCGGGGAGGGGACTGTAGATCGGTCTCCACCCGCCTGTCCATACATTCGTACGTTAGTCACACGGTTTTGACTAATCTCTGGTGAATGATGAGGTAAATAACGGAAATGTGTTAGTCACAGCAGAGAGGAAAAGGCCAAGTGAGAGGTATAACTGGCGCTGCTGCATCATGTAGGATGACATGTTTACTGTTCCCTTGTGTCTCGTCTGGTGCCCCTGAAGTCCTGAGCCGTGTGAAAACTCCCAAGCCTAAACTCAAGGAAGCGGAGCGTGGCAGTGTAGACAGGTACAGTGGTCCCAACCTCTTACCATGACTATGGTCCCTATCGTGTGTTAAATACTCAGGTTTATCTCCTGTTTTGTCCTCAGCCTCAAAAACTTCGTTGTCGACAGCTTTTCCTCCGATGATGACTTTGTCGCTGAGAAGAAGAAAAAACCTACCTCTAAAGGTAACATTGACTGCTTCCCTAATGGCAACTTATTCTCTATTTAATGTACTACTTTTGACCAGGGCGAATAGGGCTCTATTCAAAAGTAGTGGACTATTTAGGGAATAGGTTGCCTTTTGACCCGCTATCGTTGACTGTCCTCATACATGCTTGTAATAATCTGAATTACGTTTCTAATAAGTTCTTTCTGCTCGATTTCAGTTCAGCACTGTGATTACTTTTATTTGCATAGCCAGAATTGAAGTAATACCCAGGAAGCCTTGGTTAATATGATATATTGTCACGGCTAGGGGAGTTGTTCGGCTGACAGCGTTACATGGAGACTCATCATGTCTTCTACAGGTGCCTTTAAGACCCCTAAGCCGTCATCCTTCCAGACCCCAGTCAGAAGACCCCTGTCCCAGTGTGACACTCCAGTTTTCCTCAGCGACAGTGAAGAAGATGGTATTGTGATGAAGAGCACGTGGAGGACATGCCACCCTGTGCACCAGCCGCCGCTGTCACAGACGCACAAAGTCAAAGTCCTACAAAGTAACCAGAAGGACAAAATCTTCTTTACCTCTCCCAGCCCTCCTCTGCCTTCCCTCTCTCCCAGCTCTCCTCCTCTCTGCTCCTCCTTCACCCCATCCCCGACCCCCCTTCCACGGCGGAACTACTCAGCCCCGTCGAAGGTGGAGGACTCAGCCAGCTCAGAGGAAGAGTTCCTCAGCTTACTGGACAGAATTAAGAAGAACCACAAGACCGGCAACACCCCAACACCTAAACCCAACACGGGTAACACCCCAACACCTAAACCCAACACGGGTAACACCCCAACACCTAAACCCAACACGGGTAACACCCCAACACCTAAACCCAACACGGGTAACACCCCAACACCTAAACCCAACACGGGTAACACCCCAACACCTAAACCCAACACGGGTAACACCCCAACACCTAAACCCAACACGGGTAACACCCCAACACCTAAACCCAACACGGGTAACACCCCAACACCCCAACACCTAAACCCAACACGGGTAACACCCCAACACCTAAACCCAACACGGGTAACACCCCAACACCTAAACCCAACACGGGTAACACCCCAACACCTAAACCCAACACGGGTAACACCCCAACACCTAAACCCAACACGGGTAACACCCCAACACCTAAACCCAACACGGGTAACACCCCAACACCTAAACACCTAAACCCAACACGGGTAACACCCCAACACCTAAACCCAACACGGGTAACACCCCAACACCTAAACACCTAAACCCAACACGGGTAACACCCCAACACCTAAACCCAACACGGGCAACACCTAAACCCAACACGGGTAACACCCCAACTCCCAACATGGGTAACACCCCAACACCTAAACCCAACACGGGTAACACCCCAACACCTAAACCCAACACGGGTAACACCCCAACACCTAAACACCTAAACCCAACACGGGTAACACCCCAACACCTAAACCCAACACGGGAAACACCTAAACCCAACACGGGTAACACCCCAACTCCCAACATGGGTAACACCCCAACACCTAAACACCTAAACCCAACACGGGTAACATCCCAACAACACCTAAACCCAACACGGGTAACACCCCAACTCCCAACATGGGTAACACCCCAACACCTAAACACCTAAACCCAACACGGGTAACATCCCAACACTGGTAACACCCCAACTCCCAACATGGGTAACACCCCAACACCTAAACCCAACACGGGTAACACCTAAACACAGCTCACAGTAATAAATCAAATCATATGTTTTTTTGTCACATGCGCTGAATACAACCTTACAGTGAAATGCTTACTTACAAACCCTTAACCAACAATGCCGTTAATAAAAAGTTTTAAAGTATTTACAAAAATAAGCTGAAGTAAAAAAAATATTAAATAAGAGAAATAGAAAAATACAGAATAATTAAGGAGCTACAATAAAATAAGTAGCGACGCTATATACAGGGTGTTAGGGTACAGAGTCAATGTGAGGATGCTATATACAGGGTGTTATGGTACAGAGTCAATGTGAGGAGGCTATATACAGGGTGTTACGGTACAGAGTCAATGTGAGGAGGCTATATACAGGGTGTTACGGTACAGAGTCAATGTGAGGAGGCTATATACAGGCGGTACTGGTACAATGTGCGGTGATACAGGTTAGTCGAGGTAATTGAGGTAGTATGTACATGTAGGTAGATGTTAAGTGACTATGCATAGATAATAAACAGAGATTAGCAGCGACGTAAAAGAAGGGGGGGGGGGGCAATGCAAATACTCTGGGTAACCATTTGATTAGATGTGCAGGAGTCTTATGGCTTGGGGGTAGAAGCTGTTTAAAAGCCTCTTGGACCTAGACTTGGTGCTCTGGTACCGCTTGCCGTGTGGTAGCAGAGAGAACAGTCTATGACTAAGGTGGATGGAGTCTTTGACAATTTTTTGGGGCCTTCCTCTGACACCGCCTGGTATAGAGGTCCTGGATGGCAGGAAGCTTGGTCCCAGTGATGTACTGGGCCGTACGCTCTACCCTCTGTAGTGTCTTGCTGTCGGAGGTCGAGCAGTTGCCATAATGAGTGTAATACAGGGGGATCTTTCTGTAAAGTGGGGCGGCACAGACCTAAAAAGGTGTTGGATCAGAGAGGGTAACGTAACAAAATAAATCTGCACGCTGGTATACTGCTCCCAACATGTTTTTAAATATAAGTCTTATATTTCTGTTCACGGTGTCCACCAACAAGGCTTCTGCCAGCTGTGGTCTTTAATTGGTATATTTCCTTTTTTGTTTCTATATCACGTCATCTCATTGGCTGCCTCCTGGTGTGTGTGAATCCAGGGCCCAATCAGAAGCCCCCCCCGTCAGCTCCACGGCCAAAAGCCTCGAAAGAGGTGGTCCCTCGGCCGTTAGTGAGAACGCCCTTGGATCTGAAGACCCCGGTGCGGCCGCTCGTCACCAAACCCACTGGATCCCAGACGGAATACACACTCAAGACCAGCAGCCTTTCCTCCTCCAGGTAATACTGACCAGGGCCTGGGAGTGTAGCTCAATACTCTACTGACCAGGGCCCTGGGCGGGGGTGTAGCTCAATACTCTACTGACCAGGGCCCTGGGCGGGGGTGTAGCTCAACACTCTACTGACCAGGGCCCTGGGCGGAGTGTAGCTCAATACTCTACTGACCAGGGCCCTGGGCGGAGTGTAGCTCAATACTCTACTGACCAGGGCCCTGGGCGGGGGTGTAGCTCAATACTCTACTGACCAGGGCCCTGGGCGGGGGTGTAGCTCAATACTCTACTGACCAGGGCCCTGGGCGGGGGTGTAGCTCAATACTCTACTGACCAGGGCCCTGGGCGGGGTGTAGCTCAATACTCTACTGACCAGGGCCCTGGGCGGAGTGTAGCTCAATACTCTACTGACCAGGGCCCTGGGCGGAGTGTAGCTCAATACTCTACTGACCAGGGCCCTGGGCGGAGTGTAGCTCAATACTGTCTCCTCTCCTTCACCTGTTCTACACTGATCTAAATACATAGGTTCAGGGAAGTGTTTGTGTGTGGCTGAATCTGTCTGTATTTCTCTCCTCAGCGTATCAGACTCCAGGCTGTATTTCTCTCCTCAGCGTGTCAGACTCCAGGCTGTGTTTCTCTCCTCGGGGTGTCAGACTCCAGGCTGTGTTTCTCTCCTCAGCGTATCAGACTCCAGGCTGTATTTCTCTCCTCAGCGTGTCAGACTCCAGGCTGTGTTTCTCTCCTCGGGGTGTCAGACTCCAGGCTGTATTTCTCTCCTCAGCGTATCAGACTCCAGGCTGTGTTTCTCTCCTCAGCGTATCAGACTCCAGGCTGTATTTCTCTCCTCGGGGTGTCAGACTCCAGGCTGTGTTTCTCTCCTCGGGGTGTCAGACTCCAGGCTGTGTTTCTCTCCTCGGGGTGTCAGACTCCAGGCTGTGTTTCTCTCCTCAGCGTGTCAGACTCCAGGCTGTGTTTCTCTCCTCAGCGTATCAGACTCCAGGCTGTATTTCTCTCCTCGGGGTGTCAGACTCCAGGCTGTGTTTCTCTCCTCAGCGTATCAGACTCCAGGCTGTGTTTCTCTCCTCAGCGTGTCAGACTCCAGGCTGTATTTCTCTCCTCAGCGTGTCAGACTCCAGGCTGTATTTCTCTCCTCAGCGTGTCAGACGCCAGGCTGTGTTTCTCTCCTCAGCGTGTCAGCAGCAGGGTGTCAGACTCCAGGGTGTTTCCTCCAGTCTCTGTCAGGACCAGGCTCCAGCTACAGCCGCAACTTCAAACAGACCAAGGAGGAGCTCACCAGCAGACTTTACCACCTGTACAACACCAGCGTGTTCAACAGCAAGGTAAACACACACTTTAAGCATACATAGTGTTAGGTTCTAAATAAAGGAGTAAAAACTGACCGACAACTATGAAAAGCTCAAACCAAGTTTATTCATCCAATGGGTCAGACAGGTGAACAGACAAAGATATGTTCCCACCAGCACCAGTATAGATACTCCAATTTAGGTGAATTATTCCTTCCCTCTATACGTTACACCTTTTTTGCTAGGCAGGAAGTTAAGTGATGTGGGTAGTAAACTGTTCCTTCTCCCTTAATGTGACCTGCCCCCCCCCCCCCATTCCTCACTAATCCACAGCTCTCCACCCTCAGTGACTTGACCTGCCCCCCCCCCATTCCTCACTAATCCACAGCTCTCCACCTTTATCAGTGACCTGCCCCCCCATTCCTCACTAATCCACAGCTCTCCACCTTTATCAGTGACCTGACCTGCCCCCCCCCCATTCCTCACTAATCCACAGCTATCCACCTTTATCAGTGACCTGACCTGCCCCCCCATTCCTCACTAATCCACAGCTCTCCACCTTTATCAGTGACCTGACCTGCCCCCCCCCCCCATTCCTCACTAATCCACAGCTCTCCACCTTTATCAGTGACCTGACCTGCCCCCCCCCCCCCCATTCCTCACTAATCCACAGCTCTCCACCTTTATCAGTGACCTGACCTGCCCCCCCCCCCCATTCCTCACTAATCCACAGCTCTCCAACTTTATCAGTGACCTGACCTGCCCCCCCCCCCCATTCCTCACTAATCCACAGCTCTCCACCTTTATCAGTGACCTGACCTGCCCCCCCCCATTCCTCACTAATCCACAGCTATCCACCTTTATCAGTGACCTGACCTGACCTGCCCCCCCCCCCCCATTCCTCACTAATCCACAGCTCTCCAACTTTATCAGTGACCTGACCTGCCCCCCCCCCATTCCTCACTAATCCACAGCTATCCACCTTTATCAGTGACCTGACCTGCCCCCCTCCCCATTCCTCACTAATCCACAGCTCTCCACCTTTATCAGTGACCTGCCCCCCCATTCCTCACTAATCCACAGCTCTCCACCTTTATCAGTGACGTGACCTGCCCCCCATTCCTCACTAATCCACAGCTCCCCACCTTTATCAGTGACCTGACCTGCCCCCCCATTCCTCACTAATCCACAGCTCTCCACCTTTATCAGTGATCTGACCTGCCCCCCCCATTCCTCACTAATCCACAGCTCTCCACCTTTATCAGTGATCTGCCCCCCATTCCTCACTAATCCACAGCTCTCCACCTTTATTAGTGACCTGCCCCCCCATTCCTCACTAATCCACAGCTCTCCACCTAAAACAGTAACCTGCCCCCCCATTCCTCACTAATCCACAGCTCTCCACCTTTATCAGTGACCTGCCCCCCCATTCCTCACTAATCCACAGCTCTCCACCTTTATCAGTGACCTGCCCCCCCATTCCTCACTAATCCACAGCTCTCCACCTTTATCAGTGACCTGACCTGCCCCCCCATTCCTCACTAATCCACAGCTCTCCACCTTTATCAGTGACCTGACCTGCCCCCCCCCCCCATTCCTCACTAATCCACAGCTCTCCACCTTTATCAGTGACCTGACCTGCCCCCCCATTCCTCACTAATCCACAGCTCTCCACCCTCAGTGACCTGACTTGCCCCCCCATTCCTCACTAATCCACAGCTCTCCACCTTTATCAGTGACTGCAACCATTTGATTGCCTTTCCCTTACTCAGTAACATTCCAAGCTTCATTGACTCCACCATATATATTCTTCCTACCATTAACTTGTGGTGTAACAACCAGACAGTAGCCCTTCCCCTCTCCAAAGGATCCCTGATGTCTAACAATAACACGTTCTGACAGAATGTAAACGTTCTACATTCCCCTCTCTCCCTCAGTGACATGAATAAGGTTAACCTCTTGAGCATCTGATCCCGTTAGCGGGATCAAAATCCAGCGAAAAATCATATCGCCAATTAGCATTAAAAAATTATCATAATTTTTTACAAAAATAAAAAATATATATATTTTTTTTTTATAGATACACCTCTCCTGAATCGACCCACGTCGTCCGATTTCAAAAAGGTTTTACAGGAAAAGCAAATCATTATATTAGATGAGTCCATCGTAAAAAGCAGCTTCATAGCCATTTTCCGACCAACCACTTCCATCACATATTATCAATAAACAGCTAAATGTAGCACTAACCTTTTACAAACTTCATCAGATGGCACCCCTAGGACATCATGTTATACAATGCATGCATTCTTTTGTTCAATAAAGGTCATATTTATATATAAAAACAGCATTTTACATCTCTGTCTGACGTTGACTACCTAATTTCCCCTCAAAAGCGTCCCGGTAAACAATGCTACGTTTCAATAAATTGCTATACTATAACGATTTTTTAAATGTATATTGTCAATCTAACATTTATAGATGAATATCTCTTGAGAACACCCGTCATACCAGATTTTAAATTAACTTTACTGGGTAATCACACTTTGCGATAAAAGGAGATGCGATACTCAGAAAATCAGCTAATATACAGTGCTCGGCGCCATCTTGGACGCAACAGTATGAACCATCTCATCTTCAATAATATTGTCAATAATCGCCTACCTTTAGTTGTCTTCATCAGAAAGCATCCCAGGTCCACAACAGATGTATTTTCGGTCAAAAAGTCCATACTTCACGTTCCATTAGCCTGATGTTGGTAGCGCGTCCTATGGCTCTCTCCAAACGCAGCTCTGCACTTCATACTGAAAGCAATCCTCGCGCATGTAGGTTCGTTCAAACATGTCAAACGTTGTATAAAATAAATGTTCAGGGCCTCTAACACCAAGAGAGCCAATAAGATTCGAGGGGGATGATTTCATTGCCTTTAAAACCGTTTCCAAAGGTGGGGGCAGACATGGCCGCCGGCGTCATAATGGTGATGGCCCATCCCCTGTGACCAATTTCAAACTCCTGTCATTCACTGAGTTTTGACTCTATAAGGCTCAAACCACTGTGAAAGGACTGGCGACATCTAGTGGAAGCAATAGGAAGTGCCAAAATATTCCTAAACCCCTGTGTTTTTCAATGGGATAGGTTTAAACTCAATACAACACATCAGGTATCCACTTCCTGTCAGAAAATGTCTCAGGGTTTTGCCTGCCAAATGAGTTCTGTTATACTCACAGACACCATTCAAACAGTTTTAGAAACTTTAGAGTGTTTTCTATCCATATATAATAAGTATATGCATGCCCTATCTTCTGAGTTTGATTAGTAGGCCGTTGAAAATGGGAACGATTTTTTTTCAAAATGCGCTGTGGCGCCCCCTATCCTAGGGTATCCTCAAGAGGATATTTCATATTTTCAAGTTTAGAAGTCAGAACCCATCAACACACAGGTTATAAGCATACATATACTGCCATATCACTTGGAGAGTGATAAAGATGGCATCTTATAAAGTGTTTTGTGTTCACTTGCACCTTACCATCATGTGACCCGGGATTATCTTGTATGTTTTACCTCCTCTTGCCTTTATAACATCTTTGTGCCCCAGCTGCCCAGTAACATGTCAGTGAGCTGGAATAAGAAGATGAGAAAGACTGCTGGCTACTGCATCACAGGGCAGGAGAGAGGTGGGAACCGATACGCCCGCATCCAACTCTCTGAGAAAGTCTGTGACTCTGCAGGTAAGGCTTCACTGGTTGAGAAACTAAGGACATGTATGTTGTTATAACATTTTAAATTAGGTTCTGGTGTAAGTCTTTTAAAGTTCAACTTTAATGTGAATAGCCTGTGTCTGTATGATAACAATATCTCCCACCTTCCCTCATTCTCACCCGTCCTCCCTCTCCTCCTCTCCTCTCTCTTCCAATCCCCATCCTCCCCCTTCTCTCCTCCCAGACCGTCTGCGTGACACGTTAGTCCATGAGATGTGCCACGCTGCCACCTGGTTGATCAACAGTGTGAGGGATGGGCACGGCCCCTTCTGGAAGCTGTACGCCCACAAGGCCACGCTGGCACACCCCGAGCTGCCCATGGTCACCCGCTGCCACAGCTACGACATTAACTACAAGTACCAGTACCAGTGCAGCCGCTGCAAAAACACGTAGGTCAACACTAACTTCCTGTCTGTCCCTGGATTACACTTACATGAATGCTGTTTTAGTGCTGCAAATGAAGTGGAGTTTGGGGATATTAGATGGATTTGTTTAATCCAAGGAAACAGTCATTCCATCAAATGAAATAGTTGTCCTGTGTGGATCAGCAGGGGTCACATTACACCAACAATATATACTCACTGTGTTAATCACTGCGGATAAGTGTCCACTAAATTGCATTATATTATTGCTATATTAGTTACCTGAGTCTAAACTACAGTATGTATTGTCACAGTTTATAGTTATGCTGTCAGACTAGGTAGTTTAAGCCCTCAGTCTACCATGGATCAATTCATGGCTAAACTGTAAAACCAGTTGATGGCTAAACTGTTCTCTTCCTGCCCTCTGTAGACTCGGTCGTCACTCTAAGTCTCTGGATACCCAGAGGTTTGTGTGTGCCCTCTGTACGGGTCCGCTGGTCCTGCTCACCCCCGCCAAGCCCCGGGCGCCCACGCCCTTCGCCAACTTTGTCAAGGAGAACTATGGCAGTGTTCGCCAAAACCTGGTGGGTCAGAGCCACGGTGAGGTAATGAGGAAACTCAGTGTTGACTTCGCCACCAAGACCAAACTCAGCCAGAACTGAGAGGGAGAGAGAGCGTGTGAAAGGGATGAGGTGGAATCATTCTAACCTGGATTAGACCTACATTACTTTCTTCTCCTGGACTATAAAGCACTCTTGATAACTCTTGATAAAGCACTCTTGATAACTCTTGATAAAGCACTCTTGATAACTCTTGATAAAGCACTCTTGTTCAGTAGTATCCATAAAACCCTCCCTGAACATGCCTTCTTCTATTCATTCCTTGAAGGTTTCCACTGCTCTGATTTGAAGCAATGGTGGGATCCTTCTCTTTCATCCATCCTAATGTCAGATCAGTGGGATCCTTCTCTTTCAACCATCCTAATTTGTTAAAGTAGTGGGATCCTTCTCTTTCATCCATCCTAATGTGTTAGATTAGTGGGATCCTTCTCTTTCAACCATCCTCATGTGTTAGATTAGTGGGATCTTCAAGTTGATAGGTCTGTCTTAAATACCTCTGTGTATGTATCAGGTTTTCAGAGGCAGCTATGGTGAGTCTGTCATTCCTTACCTCTAACTGGAGTCTCACCGTTACAGTGAAATGAGCCAAGAGAGACACTGAACAGTGACTAAAGGCAACGTGAATCAGTCATATTGTTGTTGAGCCTGCCTGTGACATGGATTCATACCATTTAAATATCATTTTGTGACCAACTGTTTACAATTACTTGAAATATTAAATCAGAAAATTGTTCCATGAAATTTAATACGGTGCATAAAAAGCAGATGTGGCAACTTCACATAATTTGTTACATTTTGAAAGTTTGTTTTAATGTTTTTTTCATGTTTTGTTTTTGAATAAAGATTTGATGTTTTACACATCAGTGTCAACTGTACAGTATAGACATATCTGATGAGTCACTGGTAAACTAACATCACTAAGGTGAGGATTGAGTCAATAGGCTAGAGAAGGGTATTTTGCATCAACACTATACTTACACACAGACATATACAATACTGTACAGACATACAGTACCAGTCAAAAGTTTGGATGCACCTACTCATTCAAGGGTTTTTATTTGTACTATTTTCTACATTGTAGAATAATAGTGAAGACATAAACTATGAAATAACACATATGGAATCATGTAGTAACCAAAAAAATGTTAAACATAGCAAAATATATTTTAGATTCTTCAAAGTAGCCACCCTTTGCCTTGACAGCTTTAAACACTCTTGGCATTCTCTCAACCAGCTTCACCTGGAATGCTTTTCCAACAGCCTTGAAGGAGTTCCCACATATGCTGAGCACTTGTTGGCTGCTTTTCCTTCACTCTGCGGTCCAACTCATCACAATTGGGTTGAGGTCGGGTGATTGTGGAGGCCAGGTCATTTGATGCAGCACTTCATCACACTCCTTGGTCAAATAGCCTTTTACAGCCTAGAGATGTGTTGGGTTATTGTCCTGGGGAAAAACAGATGAGAGTCCCACCATCACACCTCCTCCTCCATGCTTACCGTTGGGAACTACACATACGGAGATCATCCGTTCACCTACTCTGCGTCTCACAAAGACACAGAGTAGGTGAATGGAAATCTGCACAATTTCCTTTAAATAGCCTACAATTAAGTATTTTGAAATACTTGAAGGGTATTTGAGTTAGTGTATTCTAGTATTTTTTTAAATACTTTCCAAATGTCTTTGAAAGTAATTGAAATACCCTAAATAGTATTTGAACCCAGGTCTGACAGACACTCACCTTCAGCTGTCTGGCTGACGGACGCTCACCTTTAGGTTATCAGATTCTTAATAGATTCCAAATCTACAGTTGAAGTCGGAAGTTTACATACAAAATTCCCTGTCTTAGGTCAGTTAGGATCACCACTTTATTTTAAGAATGTGAAATCTCAGAATAATAATAGATAGAATTATTTATTTCAGCTTTTATTTCTTTCATCACATTCCCAGTGGGTCAGAAGTTTACATACACTCAATTAGTATTTGGTAGCATTGCCTTTAAATTGTTTAACTTGGGTCAAACTTTTCGGGTAGCCCATTCCTCCTGACAGAGCTGGTGTAACTGAGTCAGGTTTGTAGGCCTCCTTGCTCGCACACGATTTTTTTTAGTTCTGCCCATAAATTGTCTGTGGGATTGAGGTCAGTGCTTTGTGATGGCCACTCCAATACCTTGACTTTGTTGTCCTTAAGCCATTTTACCACAACTTTGAAGGTATGCTTGGGGTCATTGTCCGTTTGGAAGACCCATTTGCGACCAAGCTTTAACTTCCTGACTGTCTTGAAATGTTGCTTCAATATATCCACACAATTTTCCTCCCTCATGATGCCATCTATTTTGTGAAGTGCACCAGTCCCTCCTGCAGCAAAGCACCCCCACAACATGATGGTGGCGCTACAAAGTATTAACTTAAGGGGGCTGAATAATTTTGCACGGCCAATTTTTCAGTTTTTTATTTGTTAAAAAAGTTTGAAATATCCAATAAATTTCGTTCCACTTCATGATTGTGTCCCACTTGTTGTTGATTCTTCACAAAAAATTACAGTTTTATATCTTTATGTTTGAAGCCTGAAATGTGGCAAAAGGTCGAAAAGTTCAAGGGGGCCGAATACTCTCGCAAGGCACTGTATAAAGACTAACTGATGAGTGGTCATGACAGTAAGGAGATGAGGAAGGAGATGAGGAAAGGAGGTTGTCTAATTGAACTAGGACAGGCCTGGATAACTGACTAATGACTTGACTAGTACATAACATGTAAAACCAAACCACAATCTCCTCTGTATGTCCCCAACACCACCCTCTACCCTACAACACCCTGGTCCAGTCTCAGTACAGGCAGGTCTTCTAACCCCTCAACACCCTGGTCCAGTCTCAGTACAGGCTGGTCTTCTAACCCAACAACACCCTGGTGCAGTCTCAGTACAGGCAGGTCTTCTAACCCCACAACACCCTGGTGCAGTCTCAGTACAGGCTGGTCTTCTAACCCAACAACACCCTGGTGCAGTCTCAGTACAGGCTGGTCTTCTAACCCCACAACACCCTGGTGCAGTCTCAGTACAGGCTGGTCTTCTAACCCTACAACACCCTGGTCCAGTCTCAGTACAGGCTGGTCTTCTAACCCCACAACACCCTGGTCCAGTCTCAGTACAGGCTGGTCTTCTAACCCCACAACACCCTGGTGCAGTCTCAGTACAGGCTGGTCTTCTAACCCCACAACACCCTGGTCCAGTCTCAGTACAGGCTGGTCTTCTAACCCCACAACACCCTGGTGCAGTCTCAGTACAGGCTGGTCTTCTAACCCCACAACACCCTGGTCCAGTCTCAGTACAGGCTGGTCTTCTAACCCCACAACACCCTGGTCCAGTCTCAGTACAGGCTGGTCTTCTAACCCCACAACACCCTGGTGCAGTCTCAGTACAGGCTGGTCTTCTAACCCCACAACACCCTGGTGCAGTCTCAGTACAGGCTGGTCTTCTTCATGATGCGGAGGAACTCTCCCTGATTCACCTCGCCGTCTCCATCCCTGTCTGCCTCCTCGATCATCTCCTGGAGGTTGGAGTGGAGGAAGGAGGAGAGAGAGAGGAATGTGAGGGGAGGAGAGAGAGAGGAATGTGAAGGGAGGAGAGAGAGGAATGTGAAGGGAGGAGAGGGAGAGGAATGTGAAGGGAGGAGAGGGAGAGGAATGTGAAGGGAGGAGAGGGAGAGGGATGGGAAGGGAGGAGAGAGGAAGGAGGGGAGGGATGGAGAGGGATGGGAAGGGAGGAGAGAGGAAGGGGACAGGGAAAGGATAGGGATGAGGAGAGAGGAGGGAGAGGGAGAGAGATGAGGAGAGAGGAAGCAGGGGACAGGGGAAGGAGAGGGAGGGAGATGGGAAGGGAGGAGAGACGAAGCAGGGGACAGGGGAAGGAGAGAGATGAGAGAGGAAGCAGAGGAAGGCGAGGCAGAGAGATGAGGAGAGAGGAAGCAGGGGACAGGGGAAGGTGGGTGGCAGATTCACAGTAAATGACTAAACAGAAGCCTTAGCAGTGGACCGGTATGTATATTTCTCTTGACAAATTAAAACTATCTTGTATCCTATCCCATATCATCCTGTCGGTTCGTGTGTGTGTGTGTGTGTGTGTGTGTGTGTGTGTGTGTGTGTGTGTGTGTGTGTGTGTGTGTGTGTGTGTGTGTGTGTGTGTGTGTGTGTGTGTGTGTGTGCGTGTGTGTGCGTGTGTGTGGGGGGGGGGGGTACAGTGCTGTCCAGGTGTATGTCTCACCTGCAGTTCCTCGTCAGTCAGGTTCTCTCCTAGTTCCTTGGCGACCCTCTTCAGGTTCCTGAAGGAGATCTTCCCTGTCTCATCATCATCAAACAGACGGAATGCTTTCAGGATCTCCTCCTTAGAATCCTTCTCAGCCTGAGTTGGTAGACAGTTACAGCACAACGTAATACAACACAATACACTGTAACACAATACAGCATGGTGAGACAATATCACAAAAATACCCTGTAATACAACACAATACAATAGTTGTGAAGTAAAATGTACAACTCCTATCCAGTGGTGGAAAAAGGACTCAATTGTTATACTTGAGTAAAAGTAAAGATACCTTAATAAAAAATGACTCAAGTAAAAGTGAATGTGACCCAGTAAAATACTACTTGAGTAAAAGTCTAAAAGTATTTAATTTTAAATATACTTAAATATCAAAAGTAAATGGATTTGCTCAAATATACTTAGGTATCAAAAGTAAAAGTATAAATAATTTCAAATTCCTTATATTATGCAAACCAGATGGCACAATTTTTTGTATTTATTTGTAATTTATGGATAGCCAGTGGCACGCTCCAACACTCAGACATTAATTTACAAACAAAGCATTTGTGTTTAGTGAGTCCGCAGTAGGGATGACTAGGGATGTTTTCTTGATAAGTGTGGGAATTGGACAATTTTCCTGTCAAAATGTAATGAGTACTTTTTTTATTTAACTAAGCAAGTCAGTTAAGAACAAATTCTTATTTACAATGACAGCCTAGGAACAGTGGGTTAACTGCCTTGTTCAGGGGCAGAACGACAGATTTTTACCTTGTCAGCTCAGGGATTCAATCTAGCAACCTTTCGGTTACTGGCCCAACACTCTAACCACTAGGCTACCTGCCGCCACAACACTTTTGTGTGTCAGGGAAAATGTATGTAGTAAAAAGTACATTATTTTCTTTAGGAATGTAGTGAAGTAAAAGTTGTCAAAAATGTTAATAGTAAAGTACAGATACCCAAATAAACTACTTAAAACCTCTTACATCTAGATGTTCCGCTAGCGGAACGCTTCGCCAATATCCAATGATAGAGCGTGGCGCGAATTAAAAACACCTCAAAAATCCAAAACGTCAATTTTTCAAACATATGACTATTTTACACAATTTTAAAGACAAGACTCTCGTTAATCTAACCACATTGTCCGATTTCAAAAAGGCTTTACAACGAAAGCAAAACATTAGATTATGTCAGGAGAGTACCCAGCCAGAAATAATCACACACCCATTTTTCAAGCTAGCATATAATGTCACAAAAACCAAAACCACAGCTAAATGCAGCACTAACCTTTGATGATCTTCATCAGATGACACTCCTAGGAATTTATGTTATACAATACATGCATGTTTTGTTCAATCAAGTTCATATTTATATCAAAAACCAGCTTTTTACATTAGCATGTGACGTTCAGAACTAGCATACCCACCGAAAACTTCCGGTGAATTTACTAAATTACTCACGATAAACGTTCACAAAAAACATAACAATTATTTTAAGAATTATAGATACAGAACTCCTTTATGCAATCGCGGTGTCCGATTTTAAAATAGCTTTTCGGTGAAAGCACATTTTGCAATATTCTGAGTAGATAGCCCGGCCATCATGGCTAGCTATTTTGACACCCACCAAGTTTGGCACTCACCAAACTCAGATTTACTATAAGAAAAATTGGATCACCTTTGCTGTTCTTCATCAGAATGCACTCCCAGGACTTCTACTTCAACACCCAATGTTGTTTTGGTTCCAAATAATCCATAGTTATATCCAAATAGCTGCGTTTTGTTCTTGCGTTCAAGACACTATCCGAAGGGTGACGCGCCGGCGCGTATCGTGACAAAAAAATTCTAAATATTCCATTACCGTACTTCGAAGCATGTCAAACGCTGTTTAAAATCAATTTTTATGCGATTTTTCTCGTAAAATAGCGATAATATTCCAACCGGGAGACCTTGTTTTCATTCAAACACTGAAAATAGAAAATGGACTCTTCACATGCACGCTCGCACCAGTGTCATTGTTCTCAGAACGACCACTTTCCAAAACCCCTACTGTTTTTCGCCCAGGGACTGCAGAGTTATCATTCCCCGTTCTGGCGCCTTCTGAGAGCCTATGGGAGCCTTAGAAAATGTCACGTTACAGCAGAGATCCTCTATTTTCGATAAAGAGGCTACAGAAGGCCAAGAAATGGTCAGACAGGGCACTTCCCATATAGAATCTTCTCAGGTTTTGGCCTGCCATATGAGTTCTGTTATACTCACAGACACCATTCAAACAGTTTTAGAAACTTTACGGTGTTTTCTATCCAAATCAAATAATTATATGCATATTCTAGTTTCTGGGCAGGAGTAATAACCAGATTAAATCGGGTACGTTTTTTATCCGGCCGTGAAAATACTGCCCCCTATCCTAAACAGGTTAAGTAGTACTTTAAAGTATTTTACTGAAGTACTTTAAACCACTGCTCCTATCACATATTTTGGTTGTTACAAGCACTGACAGTGTTTGCTCTTGACAGTAAATTTTTTATTACAAAAACAGACATTATTTACTCACTATGTTATTTTTCTTACCATCTTCTGAGTCATGACGCTGAGAAAATCAGAGAATGAGATCTTTCCTGTTCCGTCCTTATCCACCTCCGTCATCATCCTCTTAATCTCCTCTTTCTTCGGCTCAAACCCCAGCGCCCTCATAGCAACCTAGAGAGAGAAAGATTGATAGATAAAAACAGATGAGTTGGTTAAAACCAGGTGTGTTAGTGTTGAGTTGGAACAAAAGCAAACCGTAGCTCCTCGGGATGTGTTAACCGACACTGTATTACTAAGCATTATGGGTACTGTAATACATTATGTTACGCAAACATTGTCCCTGTGCATAACCCCTAACCCTGACCTCTGACCCCTTACCTTTAGCTCCTTGACTTCAATGTGTCCGGAGGCGTCGGTGTCGAAAAGTTCAAAGGCCTCTCTGATCTCTTGTTTCAGCTCCTCAGTGAGCTCTGACTTGGGGCTGGACTTCTTCCTGGGGGGAGGGACCGGACCTAGGGACGGCCTCTTTACACTGGTCGCCTAGCAATGGCAACAAGGAAGCACATTAAGGGTTGATGGGCGCATCTCAATGGTTCTAAGTGGATTCCTTGTCTAATCTCCTTCAGTCCAGCTATGCTAGAATATTGAGATGCAGCCGGGAGATAAAGAGATAGGGAAAGCCTTAGAAGGGTGTATTTTCAGTTGTCATCTTGTATCTACATAGGGCCATTTCAATGTAAAGTCAGATAGTCTGGGGGAAACATGCCATAAATAGGGAGACAATGTGTCATTTAAAAAAAGCATGACCAGCCCTAAAGCTGATTATTTACAGATAGCTGGCAACAGAATGAACGCTTTCAGGACATGGGAAAATATGCATCATTGCTTTTTTCATTCGGATTATTCACATCTCATTACTAGCCCTATCAAATAATATACACGTTCTTCCATTGAGTGAGTATTATTCCGATCAGAGAGCCAGTTAGGGTTAATACAGGTTGTGGTAGCCTCAGTGTAGCGAGGCCTTATGTAACTTGTAGCATAAGCACAAGGAGCATCAAACCAGAACCGCTCCATCATGGACACACTCACCATTTCAGATGATCACTCGCGAAGGCAGCAACAAGAGAGCCGTAGATTTACTAAAGAGTTTCCTGTCTAATCTAGTGATGTCGCTCCTCTCTCTCCTCCTATCATCCAGGCAGAGATGAGATCATACACAGAAAAACGGACCATTTATTACAGGGGAGCAGATATGCCGTTATTAACAAGCATAGTACAATGTTATAATAGGGTTAATATAATGTTTGCGTAATAAATGAAGAAAATAAAATTAAGATTTCCAGTCAATGAGCGCAGTATTCAGTCAGTGCTATAATCATTTTGATTAGTCTGTGACTGTGCACTCGATTTAGCTCATTCTGCACGACGGGTGTGCAAAATGGCATATTCAGAATGGAAACAATTCGTACGAAGCTAAATCGAGGGCATGTAGTCGGGCGAGAAGATTATTGGTCGTTGACGACATGTGGTATAAAACGCTATACGATAATTGGTTGAATTGATCTTTGAAGCTCTGATCCAGAATCTGTTCTAGGGGCGTTTACACTCCACCCACTATGGGTGTGGTCTCACTGTGACTATGTCCTGGTTGGTCAGAGCAGTGGCGTTCTTTGACGTATGGCTCCACTCCATTGGCTGTTCGAGCATGCCAACTTCACAGCCAACGAGAGCGCCTCTTGCGCTCAGCGGATACGGGGGTTTATTATTTGTTCGCGCGTCCTTTCATACTGTTGCAAAACAGATTTAAACTGGTAAAATGATACGTTTTCCATTCATTTGATAGCATTTTAGTGTCTTTATATTGAAAACTTGTCTTGAAATAGCCTAAAGGTGTTTGATTGTAGTCTTCATCATTCTTCAATTGTCCATGTGACATGATCTTGTCAAACTGTTTTCGACCGAGGGAATTTTTAACCAAATATTGTCTTTTCTCTGCCAGTTTATCTCCCAACACCGACGTTTCACCTGCAGTTTGTCATGGCCACACGCATACGACCGGTGAGTACACAGCAGTTTGTAGACAATATCAAATTCTGAGCTGTATTCCACATGCGCAGCTATGTATTTGTTCTTCTTTACTGAATGTTGTCCCTCTATCCCTCTACAGAGCAGTAAGCGGTGTGCAGTAATTGGAGGCTCTGGGTTCCTGGGTAGACACCTGGTAGAGAAGCTGTTGGATAAGGGCTATACTGTGTCGGTGTTTGACATCAGACAGAGCTACGAACTACCTGGGGTCACCTTCCACCAGGGAGACCTCTGTGACAAACAGGTGACGTCTGTCTGTCTGTCTGTCTGTCTGTCTGTCTGTCTGTCTGTCTGTCTCTCTGTCGAGTCTGTGCACTGAGCTGTTTGGGCCATGCTATATGACCTTGTTATGGTCTATGGCCTTTGAACTGTGGCCTGTGTGTACACATTAGGTCAGTGTGTGTCTTTTGCTTGTGTGTGCATTCTATGTGTGTCTGCATCTGAACATCATTGTGTGTGGCTTTATCCCAGTCTCTCCTAACAGCCCTCCATGGTGTCTCCCTGGTGTTCCACTGTGCCTCTCCAGCCCCAGCCAGTGATGACAAGGCTCTGTTCCAGAGAGTCAACATCCAGGGGACACAGGCTGTCCTACAGGCCTGCACTGAGGTTGGAGTACAGGTAGGGGGCAGTATAGATTGGTCATACAAGACATTACAATAAAGACAGACTAAATTCAATGAAAGAAATGCTCTGTTAAAATACTTGGACTTTGTGTAATTACTGATCTAGTGAATAGATAGTCAGTTGTGTCTGTCTACTGTAGAAAGTGGTACTGACCAGCAGTGCCAGTGTGGTGTTTGAAGGAACAGACATCAAGGATGGGAGAGAAGACCTTCCCTACGCCAAGAAGCCCATCGACTACTACACACAGACCAAGATAGAACAGGAGAAGGTGAGGACACTACTACACACAGACCGAGATAGAACAGGAGAAGGTGAGGACACTACTACACACAGACCGAGATAGAACAGGAGAAGGTGAGGACACTACTACACACAGACCGAGATAGAACAGGAGAAGGTGAGGACACTACTACACACAGACCGAGATAGAACAGGAGAAGGTGAGGACACTTCTACACACAGACCGAGATAGAACAGGAGAAGGTGAGGACACTTCTACACACAGACCGAGATAGAACAGGAGAAGGTGAGGACACTTCTACACACAGACCGAGATAGAACAGGAGAAGGTGAGGACACTTCTACACACAGACCGAGATAGAACAGGAGAAGGTGAGGACACTTCTACACACAGACCGAGATAGAACAGGAGAAGGTGAGGACACTTCTACACACAGACCGAGATAGAACAGGAGAAGGTGAGGACACTTCTACACACAGACCGAGATAGAACAGGAGAAGGTGAGGACACTTCTACACACAGACCGAGATAGAACAGGAGAAGGTGAGGACACTTCTACACACAGACCGAGATAGAACAGGAGAAGGTGAGGACACTTCTACACACAGACCGAGATAGAACAGGAGAAGGTGAGGACACTACTACACACAGACCGAGATAGAACAGGAGAAGGTGAGGACACTACTACACACAGACCGAGATAGAACAGGAGAAGGTGAGGACACTTCTACACACAGACCGAGATAGAACAGGAGAAGGTGAGGACACTTCTACACACAGACCGAGATAGAACAGGAGAAGGTGAGGACACTTCTACACACAGACCGAGATAGAACAGGAGAAGGTGAGGACACTTCTACACACAGACCGAGATAGAACAGGAGAAGGTGAGGACACTTCTACACACAGACCGAGATAGAACAGGAGAAGGTGAGGACACTTCTACACACAGACCGAGATAGAACAGGAGAAGGTGAGGACACTTCTACACACAGACCGAGATAGAACAGGAGAAGGTGAGGACACTTCTACACACAGACCGAGATAGAACAGGAGAAGGTGAGGACACTTCTACACACAGACCGAGATAGAACAGGAGAAGGTGAGGACACTTCTACACACAGACCGAGATAGAACAGGAGAAGGTGAGGACACTTCTACACACAGACCGAGATAGAACAGGAGAAGGTGAGGACACTTCTACACACAGACCGAGATAGAACAGGAGAAGGTGAGGACACTTCTACACACAGACCGAGATAGAACAGGAGAAGGTGAGGACACTTCTACACACAGACCGAGATAGAACAGGAGAAGGTGAGGACACTTCTACACACAGACCGAGATAGAACAGGAGAAGGTGAGGACACTTCTACACACAGACCGAGATAGAACAGGAGAAGGTGAGGACACTTCTACACACAGACCGAGATAGAACAGGAGAAGGTGAGGACACTTCTACACACAGACCGAGATAGAACAGGAGAAGGTGAGGACACTTCTACACACAGACCGAGATAGAACAGGAGAAGGTGAGGACACTTCTACACACAGACCGAGATAGAACAGGAGAAGGTGAGGACACTTCTACACACAGACCGAGATAGAACAGGAGAAGGTGAGGACACTACTACACACAGACCGAGATAGAACAGGAGAAGGTGAGGACACTACTACACACAGACCGAGATAGAACAGGAGAAGGTGAGGACACTACTACACACAGACCGAGATAGAACAGGAGAAGGTGAGGACACTACTACACACAGACCGAGATAGAACAGGAGAAGGTGAGGACACTACTACACACAGACCGAGATAGAACAGGAGAAGGTGAGGACACTACTACACACAGACCGAGATAGAACAGGAGAAGGTGAGGACACTACTACACACAGACCGAGATAGAACAGGAGAAGGTGAGGACACTACTACACACAGACCGAGATAGAACAGGAGAAGGTGAGGACACTACTACACACAGACCGAGATAGAACAGGAGAAGGTGAGGACACTACTACACACAGACCGAGATAGAACAGGAGAAGGTGAGGACACTTCTACACACAGACCGAGATAGAACAGGAGAAGGTGAGGACACTTCTACACACAGACCGAGATAGAACAGGAGAAGGTGAGGACACTTCTACACACAGACCGAGATAGAACAGGAGAAGGTGAGGACACTTCTACACACAGACCGAGATAGAACAGGAGAAGGTGAGGACACTTCTACACACAGACCGAGATAGAACAGGAGAAGGTGAGGACACTTCTACACACAGACCGAGATAGAACAGGAGAAGGTGAGGACACTTCTACACACAGACCGAGATAGAACAGGAGAAGGTGAGGACACTTCTACACACAGACCGAGATAGAACAGGAGAAGGTGAGGACACTACTACACACAGACCGAGATAGAACAGGAGAAGGTGAGGACACTACTACACACAGACCGAGATAGAACAGGAGAAGGTGAGGACACTACTACACACAGACCGAGATAGAACAGGAGAAGGTGAGGACACTACTACACACAGACCGAGATAGAACAGGAGAAGGTGAGGACACTACTACACACAGACCGAGATAGAACAGGAGAAGGTGAGGACACTACTACACACAGACCGAGATAGAACAGGAGAAGGTGAGGACACTTCTACACACAGACCGAGATAGAACAGGAGAAGGTGAGGACACTTCTACACACAGACCGAGATAGAACAGGAGAAGGTGAGGACACTTCTACACACAGACCGAGATAGAACAGGAGAAGGTGAGGACACTACTACACACAGACCGAGATAGAACAGGAGAAGGTGAGGATGCTTGTTTGTTTTGTGGAAGAGGCTTATTTGTAGAATAGCTTGATCATAGTTATATTAATGGTACCAGAGCATTGCTAGGGGGGAGAACTTGCCTACACATTAAGACATTGACGCTGGACTATCCATAAATGCATACATACATGTTACATTGACTCTACATACTCCACATGAAATAAGTCATGTTCTCCTCTATCTCCATGTCCCTCTGGTGTCTCAGCTGGTTCTGAAGGCCTGTGACAAGGAGAAGGGTCTCCTGACGGTGGCCATCCGACCTCACGGTATCTTCGGCCCCCGGGACCCCCAGCTGGTGCCCATCCTGGTCGACACGGCACGCAGGGGCAAGATGAAGTTCATCATCGGGTCAGTCATACACAGGACTGGAATTTAACATGGACTTTTCACTAGACATAGTGGGATCGACCAAAGTTAATGTTTTATGTTGTCTCTGTTGATGTGGTCTCTCTGCCTCTCTCTCTCGGTCTCTGTAGTGATGGTTCTAACCTGGTGGATTTCACTTTTGTGGACAATGTGGTTCATGGACACATCCTGGCAGCTGAGAGTCTGAGGCCAGAGTCTCCTATCTGTGGCAAGGTAGGAACCCTCTATGGCCTCGCTCATACGCTAGACTTGCCTGCACTGTACGACTGACTGTATGATGATCAATGGGGTCAACTGTTCTGTGTTTGAAGAAAGAGATGCCTTTCGCTCTCACACAATATTTGTTGGGTTCAGACTAACCTCATCCCTTGCTAGCGCATATTGAGAGCATGGGACTATAAGGTTCTATCGGCAAAAATAGGATTCTGAGGTAATTGGCTTTAAAGATCCAACCCTAATTGGTTTGAATGGTGTCAGCAAATGTGATCTTGTATTCTTTTGACCTTAACAACAGGAGTTGGGATATTTAGAGTACTATCTACTGTAGGTAGAGAACATTGAACAGAACAAGGCTATATCTGTAACTCAATTTGGACAAAAATGCAGATACAACGTTAAAGTCCCAAGCTCTCAATATAGAGCCTGGAAATACTGTCTACCAAAATGGGATTTGAAAGGGGCTAAATAGCTATTGAAAATGAATGTTCAAAGTGCAATTTCCAAATGTGGTTGTGATTCAGCAGTTTTTCTCTTGTCAGTCACTGATAGTCAGTCAATTAGCCCATGTCAGCAAATTTTTGTTTTTGATTTAGCGGCCAGCTATCTTAACTTTTTTTTACCGGCCGGGGGGGCCCCCATTGATTTTGTTAATCAGTCTCACTCAGATATCATTTAGTACGCAGACCTGCGAGCAGCTGCGGCCCCTCATTTGTATTTTTTTTCACCTTTATTTAACTAGGCGGCCTACCAAAAGACCTCCTGCGGGGAATTTTTTTTTTAAATGTATTAAATATAGGACAAAACACACATCACGACAAAAGAGACAACACAGGCCACCCGAGTGGTGCAGTGATCTGAGGCCCTGCGTCGCAGTGCTAGCTGTGTCACGAGATCCTGGGTTCAAGTCCAGGCTCTGTCGCAGCCGGCCGTGACCGGGAGACCCATGGGGCGGTGCACAATTGGCCCAGCGTCGTCTGGGTTAGGGGAGGGTTTGGCCAGCAGGGATGTTCTTGTCCCATCGCGCACTAGCGACTCCTGTGGCGGGCCGGGCGCAGTGCACGCTGACACGGTCATCAGGTGCACGGTGTTTCCTCCGACACGTTGGTGGGGCTGGTGTCCAGGTTAAGTGGGCATTGTGTCAAGAGGCAGTGTGGCTTGGTTGGGTTGTGTTTCGGAGGACGCACGGCTCTCGACCATCGCCTCTCCTAAGTCCGTAC
This sequence comes from Salmo salar, assembly GCF_965601325.2. NCBI lineage: Eukaryota > Metazoa > Chordata > Actinopteri > Salmoniformes > Salmonidae > Salmo > Salmo salar. The sequence continues at coordinate 95,175,472 of NC_138299.1, forward strand.
GGGAGTTGCAGTGATGAGACAAGACTGTAACTAACATTTGGATACCACAAAATTGGGGAGAAAACGGGGGTACATTTTTTATTTATTTATATATATATGAGAGACCTAAGACAACAGCATAGCAAGGCAGCAACACATGACAACACAGCATGGTAGCAACACAACATGGTAGCAGCACAAAACATGGTACAAATATTATTGGGCACAGACAACAGCATAAAGGTCAAGAAAGTAGAGACAACAATACATCACGCAAATTAGCCACAACTGTCTGTAAGAGTGTCCATGATTGAGTCTTTGAATGAAGAGATGGAGATTAAACTGTCCAGTTTGAGTGTTTTGTTGCAGCTCATTCTAGCTGCAGCGAACTGAAAAGAGGAGCGACCCAGGGATGTGTGTGCTTTGGGGACCTTTAACAGAATGTGACTGGCAGAACGGGTGTTGTATGTGGAGGATGAGGGCTGCAGTAGATATCTCAGATAGGGGGGAGTGAGGCCTAAGAGGGTTGTGGCCCCGCCTTCAAAGTTGCCCATCCCTGTACTAGATGTTTTTTTATAAATAAGCATCAACCAGTAGGTCTTGCGACGGGAATACAGAGATGACCAGTTTACAGAGGAGTATAGAGTGCAGTGATATGTCCTATAAGGAGCATTGGTGGCAAATCTGATGACCGAATGGTGAAGACCATCTAGCCGCTCATGTTCTGATTTGTTGTGGACCCGCCTTCAAAGTTGCCCATCCCTGTACTAGATGTTGATGGACTGAGAGATCAGCCAATGAAAATCCAGCGGCAGGTTTTCCCGCTCCTGCCATAGGCTCCGATTAAGTCCCTTTCTGAGGCGCTGTGAAACCAGGCGGTTCCATAAAGAAAGATGGAAGGTGGATGAGACTAGGTTCTAACCAATGTATGGCTACAGAGAATGAATAGAAATGTCTTAACCTAACTCTGGCAACATTTACATTTTCTCAATCCACATTGACTGGTCTTTCTCACCTCTCCCCCTCCAGGCGTACCACATCACTAATGACGAGCCTGTCCGGTTCTGGGACTTCATGTCAGATATTCTAGTAGGTCTGGGCTACGCTGCTCCGCGCTACCACCTTCCCTACACACTGGTCTACGGGCTGTCTCTGCTGCTGTGGCTGCTGTCTCTGTTACTAAGCCCCCTAGTGGCCTTCAAACCCACCTTCACCCCCATGAGGGTGGCCCTGGCAGGTACACACCACTTCTACAGCTGCTCCAGAGCCAAGCAGGACATGGGGTACAAGCCTGTGGTCAGTCTAAAGGATGGGATCAGACGCACGGTGGAGAGCTATCCTCATCTACGACATGGAGCCTGATGGCTATGCCTGCAATATGGTAGCCTGGAAACCAAACTGATATGCTCTGTGAAACAATGGTGAAATGGATCGTATCAGTTTGGATTCCAGGCTAGTGGTACGGATCCTCACGGCTGAGTCCTAACTTGAGATCTATGCACACAACTTGTTCATTTTAGTAAAATCATACACTGATGTCAATAGGAGGAAAACATTAAGCTGGGAGTTGTGTGTACAGTCCTCAAGTTAAGATTCAACCTCGAGGACGGTTTCATACTCTCACCAGTGTCTTAAGTCTTGATCTTTAGGTAAAAAAAAAAGTGTAATTTTCAAACTCACATTTTTTTGTCCCATAATACTAACAGGAGGTATGAGCCGTTGACATGAGTGCTTTCTGTCATGTCTGTAAGCCTATATGAGGATCTGTGAACTCTCACCTTTCCTACAACAGTCACTCTTCCATTAGTGCCTGGTTTCAGTACCTCTCCTCACCAATAGAGAGCAGCACACATTTCTTCTCTGTGGAATGTGTATACACAATCTAACGTGGAGATGTTTCCAACACTTCCTCTTGCCATTATTCATGAGCACTCATTTTGATGTGTGAGTGATACATTTACTGTGACTGGTTTCCCTCTACATCTATCTTATTTCTATTCTCTTATACAAATCACAAGCAATCATGCAGTTTGTTCATTTCAAATAAAATCCATTATCTAAACATTGCATTGTTTATTAAAACACTAAGAATGTGTTTGTATATGGACCAATATTGTCAACATATGTTTGTTTACCTTCATTAGAAAATATAATTACAGACAAATGTTTGAACCCTATATCCAACATCACTCAGGCAAGCCCCGCCCTTATCTTTTACCAAAGTCAATATCACAGGATTAATGTTCGTATGACGTGTATTTAAGACAAACTGTATTACAATGTATGTCATAGAACAGTAGTACACACAACAGAAAGGGATGGGCCACTATTCTCTCTCCGTCAGCCTCCCTTTTCTACATTCCAGCTGTCTTACAGTCACCGTGACATGGTTTCCTCTCATAAACACATCTTCCCCTGTAACACTTATTAAAGCGGATCACAGTGAAAGATATCGTTTAGGTGCGTTAGCTTCAAAGCATCGTATAGCTCTGTGACTGGTGCATATTTGACATTCCAGCTGTTGGTGTGGTGATTTTAGCATGCAAATCTTGTGGCAAAAAATAAAAGTGGGATGCATGCCAGCAAAGCCACAACACTAAACAATGCATTAATTGCACTATAACGGTGACAAACCGTTCCCACAAACGGCCTACATAAAGCAGTCCCAACACCTTACCACTGCTACACCTGGCTATCAGCGGAGCCTTGTCTGGCAGCGAAACAGTTCATTCAGCCTCATTTACTGCCTTTAAAAAAAACATAGCTGATATGGCTGACTTGCTTAAACTAATGTGGTTTCTACTGACAGTTAAGATGTACATTGAGGGAAAAAAGTATTTGATCCCCTGCTGATTTTGTACGTTTGCCCACTGACAAAGAAATGATCAGTCTATAATTTTAATGGTAGGTTTATTTGAACAGTGAGAGACAGAATAACAACAAAAAATCCAGAAAAACACATCAAAAGTTTTATAAATTTATTTGCATTTTAATGAGGGAAATAAGTGTTTGACCTCTCAATCAGAAAGATTTCTGGCTCCCAGGTGTCTTTTATACAGGTAACGAGCTGAGATTAGGAGCACACTCTTAAAGGGAGTGCTCCTAATCTCACCTTGTTACCTGTATAAAAGACACCTGTCCACAGAAGCAATCAATCAATCAATCAGATTCCAAACTCTCCACCATGGCCAAGACCAAAGAGCTCTCCAAGGATGTCAGGGACAAGATTGTAGACCTACACAAGGCTGGATGGGCACAAGACCATCGCCGAGCAGCTTGGTGAGAAGGTGACAACAGTTGGTGTGATTATTCGCAAATGGAAGAAACACAAAAGAACTGTCAATCTCCCTCGGCCTGGGGCTCCATGCAAGATCTCACCTCGTGGAGTTGCAATGATCACGAGAACGGTGAGTAATCAGCCCAAAACTACACGGGAGGATCTTGTCAATGATCTCAAGGCAGCTGGGACCATAGTCACCAAGAAAACAATTGGTAACACACTACGCCGTGAAGGACTGAAATCCTGCAGCGCCCACAAGGTCCCCCTGCTCAAGAAAGCACATATACATGCCCGTCTGAAGTTTGCCAATGAACATCTGAATGATTCAGAGGACAACTGGGTGAAAGTGTTCTGGTCAGATGAGACCAAAATGGAGCTCATTGGCATCAACTCAACTCGCCGTGTTTGGAGGAGGAGGAATGCTGCCTATGACCCCAAGAACACCATCCCCACCGTCAAACATGGGGTTGGAAACATTATGCTTTGGGGGTGTTTTTCTGCTAAGGGGACAGGACAACTGGACGGGGCCATGTACCGTCAAATCTTGGGTGAGAACCTCCTTCCCTCAGCCAGGGCATTGAAAATGGGTCGTGGATGGGTATTCCAGCATGACAATGACCCAAAACACACGGCCAAGGCAACAAAGGAGTGGCTCAAGAAGAAGCACATTAAGGTCCTGGAGTGGCCTCGCCAGTCTCCAGACCTTAATCCCATAGAAAATCTGTGGAGGGAGCTGAAGGTTTGAGTTGCCAAACGTCAGCCTCGAAACCTTAATGACTTGGAGAAGATCTGCAAAGAGGAGTGGGACAAAATCCCTCCTGAGATGTGTGCAAACCTGGTGGCCAACTACAAGAAACGTCTGACCTCTGTGATTGCCAACAAGGGTTTTGCCACCAAGTACTAAGTCATGTTTTGCAGAGGGGTCAAACACTTATTTCCCTCACTAAAATGCAAATCAATTTATAACATTTTTGACATGTGTTTCTGGATTTTTTTGTTGTTATTCTGTCTCTCACTGTTCAAATAAACCTACCATTAAAATGATAGACTGATCATTTCTTTGTCAGTGGGCAAATGTACAAAATCAGCAGGGGATCAAATACTTTTTTCCCTCACTGTACAAACTATGGCATAAGGGGACAGTGGGCGGATAAGAGGCAATCTGTATTTTCGATTAAGACATTAATGAGCGAGTTAGGACGGACGTAGTCAATATAATTATTTGTTTAGCACTTTTGAAATGTACAGCGACAGAATACAGAACGTGGGCCGTTCTTACAGTGTTCTCCCTGTACACCAAGTCAGAACTGTAGGATAAATAAAGGTCATATAAAGCAGACAATGAAAGCTCTTACAATATTTGATTACATTTCTCTAAAACAGGCTATAGGTGTAATGGGTGTCGTTGGGTAGAGAGGACCAAGGCGCAGTGGGTTGCATGTTCATCATTATATTTTATTAAATAAATGTGAACACAGAAAAAACAAGAAAACAAAGAACGACAGACCGACAGTTTCACAGGCTAATACTCACAGCAGTGCGAAATACAACTACCCACAAACTACAAACAAAACACATACCTATATATAGGACTCTCAATCAGAGGCAACTAAAAAACACCTGCCTCCAATTGAGAGTCCAACACCCAATTAGCTAGACATAGAAATATACTGCTCAAAAAAATAAAGGGAACACTAAAATAACACATCCTAGATCTGAATGAATGAAATAATCTTATTAAATACTTTTTTCTTTACATAGTTGAATGTGCTGACAACAAAATCACACAAAAAGAATCAATGGAAATCCAATTTATCAACCCATGGAGGTCTGGATTTGGAGTCACACTCAAAATTAAAGTGGAAAACCACACTACAGGCAGATCCAACTTTGATGTAATGTCCTTAAAACAAGTCAAAATGAGGCTCAGTAGTGTGTGTGGCCTCCACGTGCCTGTATGACCTCCCTACAATGCCTGGGCATGCTCCTGATGAGGTGACGGATGGTCTCCTGAGGGATCTCCTCCCAGACCTGGACTAAAGCATCTGCCAAGTCCTGGACAGTCTGTGGTGCAACGTGGCGTTGGTGGATGGAGCGAGACATGATGTCCCAGATGTGCTCAATTGGATTCAGGTCTGGGGAACGGGCGGGCCAGTCCATAGCATCAATGCCTTCCTCTTGCAGGAACTGCTGACACACTCCAGCCACATGAGGTCTAGCATTGTCTTGCATTAGGAGGAACCCAGGGCCAACCGCACCAGCATATGGTCTCACAAGGGGTCTGAGGATCTCATCTCGGTACCTAATGGCAGTCAGGCTACCTCTAGCGAGCACATGGAGAGCTGTGCGGCCCCCCAAAGAAATGTCACCCCACACCATGACTGACCCACCGCCAAACCGGTCATGCTGGAGGATGTTGCAGGCAGCAGAACGTTCTCCACGGCGTCTCCAGACTCTGTCACGTCTGTCACGTGCTCAGTGTGAACCTGCTTTCATCTGTGAAGAGCACAGGGCGCCAGTGGCAAATTTGCCAATCTTGGTGTTCTCTGGCAAATGCCAAACATCCTGCACGGTGTTGCGCTGTAAGCACAACCCCCACCTGTGGACATCGGGCCCTCATACCACCCTCATGGAGTCTGTTTCTGACCGTTAGAGCAGACACATGCACATTTGTGGCCTGCTGGAGGTCATTTTGCAGGGCTCTGGCAGTGCTTCTCCTGCTCCTCCTTGCACAAACGCAGAGGTAGCGGTCCTGCTGCTGGGTTGTTGCCCTCCTACGGCCTCCTCCACGTCTCCTGATGTACTGGCGTGTCTCCTGGTAGCGCCTCCATGCTCTGGACACTACGCTGACAGACACAGCAAACCTTCTTGCCACAGCTCGCATTGATGTGCCATCCTGGATGAGCTGCACTACCTGAGCCACTTGTGTGGGTTGTAGACTCCGTCTCATGCTACCACTAGAGTGAAAGCATTCAAAAGTGACCAAAACATCAGTCAGGAAGTATAGGAACTGAGAAGTGGTCTGTGGTCACCACCTGCAGAATCACTCCTTTATTGGGGGTGTCTTGCTAATTGCCTATAATTTCCACCTGTTGTCTATTCCATTTGCACAACAGCATGTGCAATTTATTGTCAATCAGTGTTGCTTCCTAAGTGGACAGTTTGATTTCACAGAAGTGTGATTGACTTGGAGTTACATTGTGTTGTTTAAGTGTTCCCTTTACTTTTTTGAGCAGTGTATAAAGAACTACAATGAACCTAGAAATACAAAACATAGAACATAAACCAAAACCCCGGAGTACATAAATAAAACACCGCTCTACAATACACATAACCCCCGAACCACATAAAACAAATACCCTCTGCCACTTCCTGAGCAACCTACAAATACAAATAACCCCTATACTGGTCAGGACGTGACAATAGGCTACATGTGCACCACCAAGTCAGAACAGTAGGCGATATTAAGAGGGGTAAATAGACCAAATTATTAGGGTAATGCACTTGGGCTACTAACAGCTTACTACACAACATACACTTACTATTACTTTCTTAGCTACAGTATACATACACTACCGTTCAAAAGTTTGGGGTCATGTAGAAATGTCCTTGTTTTTGAAAGAAAGGCAATTTTTTTTGTCCATTAAAAAACATAAAATTGATCAGAAATACAGTGTAGACATTGTTAATGTTGTAAATGACTATTGTTGCTGGAAACGGCTGATTGTTAATGGAATATCTACATAGGCGTACAGAGGCCTATTATCAGCAACCATCACTCCTGTGTTCCAATGGCACGTTGTGTTAGCTAATCCAAGTTTATTGTTTTAAAAGGCTAATTGATCATTAGAAAACCCTTTTGCAATTATTTCTACACAGCTGAAAACTGTTGTCCTGATTAAAGAAGCAATAAAACTGGCCTTCTTTAGACTAGTTGAGTATCTGGAGAATCAGCATTTGTGGGTTCGATTACGTGCTCAAAATGGCCAGAAACAAAGAACTTTCTTCTGAAACTCATTAGTCTATTCTTGTTCTGAGAAATGAAGGCTATTCCATGCAAGAAATTTCCAAGAAACTGAAGATCTCGTACAACGCTGTGTACTACTCCCTTCACAGAACAGAGCAAACTGTCTCTAACCAGAATAGAAAGAGGAGTGGGAGGCCCCGCTGCACAACTGAGCAAGAGGACAAGTACATTAGAGTGTCTAGTTTGAGAAACAGACTCCTCACAAGTCCTAAACTGTCAGCCTCATTAAATATTACCAGGAAAACACCAGTCTCAACGTCAACAGTGAAGAGGCGACTCTGGGATGCTGGCCTTCTAGGCAGAGTTCCTCTCTCCAGTGTCTGTGTTCTTTTGCCAATCTTAGTCTTTTATTTTTATTGGCCAGTCTGAGATATGGCTTTTTCTTTGCAACTCTGCCTAGAAGGCCAGCATCCCAGAGTCGCCTCTTCACTGTTGACATTGAGGCTGGTGTTTTCCTGGTAATATTTAATGAAGCTGAGAGGAAGAGCGAGCAGGAGGGTGGGGGTTCAGATGTGATACCAGACATTATCCTGTTGGTGTGGTGGAGGGAGACAGAGAGAGGGGGGGTTCAGATGTGATACCAGACATTATCCTGTTGGTGTGGTGGAGGGAGACAGAGAGAGGGGGGTTCAGATGTGATACCAGACATTATCCTGTTGGTGTGGTGGAGGGAGACAGAGAGAGAGGGGGGGTTCAGATGTGATACCAGACATTATCCTGTTGGTGTGGTGGAGGGAGACAGAGAGAGGGGGGTTCAGATACCAGACATTATCCTGTTGGTGTGGTGGAGGGAGACAGAGAGAGGGGGGTTCAGATACCAGACATTATTCTGTTGGTGTGGTAAAGGAGGGAGACAGAGAGAGAGGGGGGGTTCAGATGTGATACCAGACATTATCCTGTTGGTGTGGTGATGGAGGGAGACAGAGAGAGAGGGGGGGTTCAGATGTGATACCAGACATTATCCTGTTGGTGTGGTGGAGGGAGACAGAGAGAGGGGGGTTCAGATACCAGACATTATCCTGTTGGTGTGGTAAAGGAGGGAGACAGAGGGAGGGGGGTTCAGATACCAGACATTATCCTGTTGGTGTGGTAAAGGAGGGAGACAGAGGGAGGGGGGTTCAGATACCAGACATTATCCTGTTGGTGTGGTAAAGGAGGGAGACAGAGGGAGGGGGGTTCAGATACCAGACATTATCCTGTTGGTGTGGTGAAGGAGGGAGACAGAGGGATGGAGGGCGGTGGTTAGGTTGAAATGCCTGACATTGCTTCCAGTATTATGAGCCATGGTGAGACTGTCACTGCAGCTGGGCTGAGCTGTTCAACTGGTTTACCTCTCAGAGAACGAGAGAGAGAGAGAGAACGGGATGAGGGGGTTGAGAAAACATGGAGGTACAATAGACTTCACAGTTTACACTGGCTATCAGCTGAAGTGAAACTTTGCCACTAAAACCACCCAGTTTCCTCATACTTACACTCTCCACTACAGTGAACCTGTATGACTGAGGAAAGAGACATTCGTGTGTAAATGATAGTCCCCTGAGAGTTGCATTGCGACATTCCTCCCAAGTCCCCACCTTATTTCATTTGAAAAGGCTGGGTGAATGTATGCATGGTATGTGTGTGATTGGTTCTGTAGCAATTTTTCTGTTGTACCTTTATTTAACTAGTCAGTTAAGAACAAATCCTTATTTTCAATGACGGCCTAGGAACAGTGGGTTAACTGCCTTGTTCAGGGGCGGGGGTGGGGTTATGTACTGTAAACTCAGAACACTAGCTGGTGTGGACACATTGTAAGGGCTAATCTATTATGTTGCTATTGACAACTGCTTTGGAGTAGATCGTAGATGTTGGACGCAGGCGTTTTGAGAAAGTGTGTGTCATCACACACACTGACGGCTCTCATCTGTGAGCCAACACCCTGATCTGCCTACTTCTTCACCTCATGGTCCCATAGTTCACCCATTCATAGGTCAGCTGACTCTTGACAATGTTACCCAGGTCTGTCTTTCAATAGACTGTTATTAACGTAAACAGACCCTATCAAGATGAGGCATGTTTTAATGGGGCTACAACATAATTGCCTGTAGTTTGAAAGAGAAATAGAGAGGCTTATTGATCTCATAACATTACAAAGCAAATAGCAGTCCTGGTGTTTGCTTTGGGAGTGTGAAACACTTTGAAGTACAGTAGATTTGAAAGTGTGACCCAATTCTTAGGGAATAGCTACAGTCACTGTTCTCAGATGTGTTGTTGTCTCTGTTAGAGAATAGCTACAGTCACTGTTCTCAGATGTGTTGTTGTCTCTGTTAGAGAATAGCTACAGTCACTGTTCTCAGATGTGTTGTCTCTGTTAGAGAATAGCTACAGTCACTGTTCTCAGATGTGTTGTTGTCTCTGTTAGAGAATAGCTACAGTCACTGTTCTCAGTTGTGTTGTTGTCTCTGTTAGAGAATAGCTACAGTCACTGTTCTCAGATGTGTTGTTGTCTCTGTTAGAGAATAGCTACAGTCACTGTTCTCAGATGTGTTGTCTCTGTTAGGGAATAGCTACAGTCACTGTTCTCAGATGTGTTGTCTCTGTTAGAGAATAGCTACAGTCACTGTTCTCAGATGTGTTGTCTCTGTTAGGGAATAGCTACAGTCACTGTTCTCAGATGTGTTGTCTCTGTTAGAGAATAGCTACAGTCACTGTTCTCAGATGTGTTGTCTCTGTTAGGGAATAGCTACAGTCACTGTTCTCAGATGTGTTGTCTCTGTTAGAGAATAGCTACAGTCACTGTTCTCAGATGTGTTGTCTCTGTTAGGGAATAGCTACAGTCACTGTTCTCAGATGTGTTGTCTCTGTTAGGGAGACACCCCCCACACCTCACCCTGGGTGTGGCGTAGCCTCTCTGACTGGCTGAGCTAGTCTGTGTCCACGCCCGTACCTGTTCAAACACCTGTCAGCTTGTCACAGAGAAAATACTTTCCCTCGCTCCGTTCACACACACACCTGTCAGTCTACACACCTGTCTGTCTTTACCTATACTCTCACCTGCTCTCCCTCTACCTGTGTGGGATTCTCTATCGTTTGGGAGACCGTCTGTGGATACAGTATCCAGTGAAAGTAGGTACGTTTTCACTCTAATTTCCGTCTCGGTACCACGTTTGTCCGGGTGTAGAATGTGGATTCTCTCTTCTTAACCGTCTCTTTTTAAATCAGCGTAGATCATGAATATAATCTACGCTATCTTTTGCCAGCTGTTTATGTCATGCTAACTCCTCAGACCCTGACAGACACCAGAGATGGTGGCCAGACAGTCTGTTTGTCCTCTCAGAACCATTAGCCGCTCTGCTCCCTTTACCGTACCTTATCATTTATCATTTAACTTGTCGGTCTGTGCTGGTGGTGTGTTTCATGTAAAAATGTGTCGTGTGTGTGTAGACTGGTGTGTATCGTGAATGATCGATTACAGTCTATTTGGTCTGTCATCACCTCCAAAAGATATTCGGAAAGAGACATTTTACCACATCAGGATATTATTCTTTCTACCACTGGAAGGTCATTTGCATAAGGTCAACTTTGCCAGTCATTTGATAAGGAAAAAATCTTAACAATGTTTTATTAGAATTCCCACTTGCTTTCAGTTCCCTGAGGAGAAATGTGAGTGAGCCGTTTGTGTTCGGTTAGAGATGAAATAAAGATACTATTTGTGTTAGATCATTCTATCTAGCCACTTCAACAAATATTTAATTACAATATGTGGGAGAAAGATCAAGCAGACCAGGTTTTCAATAACATCTTGAATCCTGCTTCTAAGACCCTATGTTGAGAAATGATGTTTGCTCCAATTTGTGTGCGTGTGCGTGCGTGTGTCCATCTATCTTTGGCTGACAGAGGGCATGTTTGTTTGTTTGGTAGAAAGTGGTAGGACAGGCTCATCTGCGTGGCTGGAATGCCTGCTACATGTTCCTGTTCCTTAAGGGAGGGGAGGAATACTGCCGCGCTCCTTTTGACAGAGACAAGGACCAAGTGGGACAGAGACTAAGGTTTATTTCTGGACCGGACCTCTCTTACTAACCTGTGTCTGTGCTGCTGTCTGTGGTACTCAGGGAGCCAGTTAGAGGAATCTCAGGAACCAGATTGGGAGCCAGTGGAAGAATCACAGGAACCAGATTGGGAGCCAGTGGAAGAATCACAGGAACCAGATTGGGAGCCAGTGGAGGAATCACAGGAACCAGATTACAACCACCTACTATGTCAAAAGGTGAGTTGACTGGCTTACTGACTGAGCTGATTTCAATAGGATGAGTGTGTGATAGTGTGTTTCCTACCATTGTCAGATGTGGTAGTAGATCAACTCCATTAAAAGGGGATGAGGTGACAGATACCATGTTTATTATAACAACGTTTCATTTATTCATCCTGTGTGATCAAGAATGTATCAGACGTTGTGTTTTCTTATTCAGATAGTGTGTGTGTGTGATTGTTTTACTGTGTGCATGTGCATTTGTTCATATCTTTGTGTGTTTATGTCTAACTGTGTGTGTCTGTGTGTGTGTGTGTGTGTGTGTGTGTGTGTGTGTGTGTGTGTGTGTGTGTGTGTGTGTGTGTGTGTGTGTGTGTGTGTGTGTGTGTGTGTGTGTGTGTGTGTGTGTGTGTGTTTCAGAGGGGGAAAGAGCATCAGTGTTGAAGACCACTAAGGTTCGGACCAAGCTGAAAGGAGATGGCAGCTGGATGCAGAGACTCAGTGAACCACAGTCT